>NW_004797431.1:954691-956267 GCF_000002075.1 Aplysia californica | reverse complement strand
CGCTGCTTCGACTTTGCTGCCTGCCAGGGCTAACCTGAGGTGAGAGTGACGACACATCCTAGCAGACAGACGATGGTACTGGACATGGGAACTGAAGTCTCTCCTTCGTGTCACAGGGAATAATAATAATAATACTAAGAAGAAGGATAACAATAACAATAATAACGGTACATAGCATTTTTTATAATCGTGCAAATTCCCGCTCAACAGCAAGCTCTGTGCGCTTTACGATCTATATTACTATATTTCCCAACAGACCTTACAGTGATAGCATTCTGAAACAATCTCAACTCCCTGAAAGTTGTGAAAGAAATGCAGCACAAGCTGCCATTTTACAGGAGCGAAAACAATATTCTAATCATTACACCACGGACGCAGGCAGATTGAGTTCTTTTTCATTCCAGCGGTCACGAACACATCTACGTCAAATTCAAAAGCCCAGTCACGTATGTGTGTTTTACTTTGTTTTTTAAACTGAAGAAGCAGGCCGTCGACAAGGGAATAACACTTATATTCGGAGAGAATGAAACCAGAGAAGAGACGTCTGAATAGATAAAAGAGTTCTGACGTGGACGAGAGAGATGGCCGGCCGGGGAACACTTAAGAGTCGTGGGTGGGGTGGGGGAAGGGAGGTGAACGACCTAAACAATGGAAGAAGAAGACGTACAGGGCCCAGCAAGCCCATGCGATGCTGAAGAAGAAGCGCACCACGCAGTCCGTGTACCCACGTGTTTGAGGCACTCACGCGCCTACATCACTCTATAGATCTAGCCTTGATCGCGCGCGTGCCGGTTGTTTTGTCACTGAAAAAGCTTCGGCTTGTTTCCGAGTCGATGACGCGACAGCTGTGACAGTGGGGCTAGATGCCCGGCGACTCCGTAAAAAAACAGCGAACAAGAGTGGAGGAAGATAGTAGGAGTCAAGAAGAAGCATATATCGACACAATCAGGGTCATCATATAGCACAGGGAAGAAGCAAAACAGATTTACAAAAACAACAGAGGGAAAGAAAAGGGGGAGGACGTACCAGTGGCGCCCTCCATCCACCTGCCAAGACAGTGAAAAGGAAGAAATATACAACAATGAAGGCTAGCATACACGATTGTGCAGGGATCTGTGTCCGTGCACCGATTTCTTTCGTATCCCTCTGTCGTTCCTGCTCGTATTCCGCTCTGTTGATATCACTAACGATGAGCTACGGTGCGAAAGACACTGGTTCGAATCCCCAATGAGACGTTCATAATTTTGGCTCTCATTCTACCTGGCACGATTGTAACTGAGATGCACGTTAAATTTGGAGGCCAGTCTCATAATATCAAACAACCTGTACAGTGTCGAAAGGGGCGTTGAACCCAAACAACGCCCGATTCTTAACTGTTTTCCTCGTTTTTCCCAAGCACTAAAAATCCGCTATCAAATCGAAGTGCTTCCTTTGTGTACACGGTCACTGGCAGGTCGCGACAGCTGTAATGCGAGGACTGACGACTCCTTTAAAAAATCAGCAACAGCCAGGGAAGACAGAAAAATATACAGGGGCATGTCTGGTGTGTGTGTGTGTGTGTGTGTGTGTGTGTGTG
>NW_004797431.1:952226-953987 GCF_000002075.1 Aplysia californica | reverse complement strand
AGAACAAAAAAAAAAAAAAGAAAGAAGGATCAGAGATAAGGACGATAGATGTTTGACAGGAAATAAAAAGCTAATCACCATATCAGAGCACCAGCCAACCACCTACCAGTGCTGCAGATCGCCGTGGCTATTTCTGTCAGGGTCAACTGAGGCCAAACTGCAGCCACCCCTACAGAATGTCGGTGGCACTCGACGACATATTGTCTTCGAGTGGGGATGGAACCCGAGTCTTTCGCGGACAAACAAGGAAGTGAACGTAGTCATTACAAGGCAGTGGGCAGTGAGCAGACTCCGGAGCGGACAACGACCGGTCTCAGTGACAAGGAATGAGTTGTTTGTTTTAGTAGAGGTTTTACGGCGCTCGCAACTGCATAAGGTCATATGAGCGCCAAGTGTTACAAGAGAGTAACAAACATAAAAAAGAAGAAAGGGAGATAGGATGACAGATGTTTCATAGGAAAGAAAAAGCAAATCACACCAGAGCACCCGCCAACCACCCGGGAAGGAGTGATAACCGCGTGGGTGATGACCACAGGACGGTCTTCCTGGGGAAACAGAGACATCCTACAATTTGTCCGTGGGTGCCTGTACATATTGATTGTTTTATTTGTTAGTTAGTTTGTTTTAGTATGAATCTTACGGCACTTGCAACACTATTAGGTCATATATGCGCCGACGATTAGATGTTTTACAAGAGAGCTTTAGTTGCAGTAAGAGTTTTACGGCACTGGCAACACAATAAAGTCATACTGATGATATATAAGTGCCAAAAATTAGAGGCGTCACAAGAGAAAGACAAATACCCCCCCCCCCAAAAAAAAAGGAGGAGGAGCGATAACGATGCCAGATCTTTGTTGGGAGAGAGGAGCAAACCACACCAGAGCATCCGCCAACACGATATAGGTCACTTTGTGCAAGGAAAAGTTGAGCTACAGGCAGAAATAACAAGGCGGAAAGAAAATAAATAGAATTCACCAGTGGCACCCTGTAATCACCACTACTTTTCTTTGCGTGAAGAGAGGTACATCGATGATACAAATACAATTGTCATTTTTGTGCAGGGAAAAGGTTAAGCAGACAGAAAAACAGAAATTACAGTAAAGGAAAAGAAGTAACACAAATCAGTGTCGCCCTCCAAAAAACCAAAACTCTTTTTTGTTTGTTTGTTTTGAGTAAAGAAAGAGAAGCTCGTCAACATAATAACGGTCATTAGTGCTTTGAGTGGGGGGAGTAGGTTGTTTAAGAATAACAGAGGGAAACAACAGAGGAAAATAAAATAAATAGGACCTACTAGTGGCGCCCTCAAATCACCCGCATTCTATATTGTAAAAAAAAAAAATATTAAAAACTGAACCCACACATTTTTCTGATACAACAGTTAGCTGTGTCTCTTCTTTGTCTAACTCCGACCATAACTCTCTAACAAAGACAGTAATTATATCTTAACTTTCCATTCAAAGAACACGAATTTAACTCTTTTTACATCTTCCCTATGCTTATTTCTTTATGGTTTAAAACATCTAAAAAGTTTGACACCCCAATCTACACAATTTACATCCAATAACATCAGGCGCCCTGTTACAACACTAACTGTCGGGGTCCGGGCCAAGTGTGGAATAATACAGCTCTACAGTAAACAAGCGGAGAGGCTCAACAAAGGGGAAAAAGTCCACTCCACCGGAGGAATCGAGCCCGCATCTGTGTACGACAGCGAAGAGCTTAACAACGTAACACCACAGATGCCTTTTTTTTTTGGGGGGG
>NW_004797431.1:949219-950439 GCF_000002075.1 Aplysia californica | reverse complement strand
CCCCCAATTACTACTTCAAAGGAAGCTCTTGGCTTGCCTGGGAAAATGAAGCAGATGTTTTTCAATGCTTCCATTCTTAACAAATTCAACGAGAAAAGACGATATTTTGTGGCCAGGTGTTAACTATTTTCCCAGGGCTATAGGGCTATAAATTTACCAGCTTATGTGGTGTAGCTTAGCAGTTATGCGCAGGGAACCCTAAGTCGAATCTCTTCTGGAGAGAACTTTAATCCACGTACCCTGGTCTTTCTGCTGGGACGTTATCCCTCAATTCCTCTCATTCCGGGTTGGCCATTTCAGGCAGTACCGCAGCCAGCCTCCAAATTGATCTTAACAGTGTCGATTGGGACGTAAACAAAAACTAAATTAAAAAAGACATATCTAAACATGTCTAGTGCCAGTATTTGGGACAAAATGGATATTCTTTCGAAAGTTGTTGGCAAAAATCGTTTTGATTTTTTTATGGCCGTTCACAGAAGCACCAATAACAAGATATGTGGGATATGGGTTGGTCATTTTTTAAGAAGATTGAAATAATCTTGAAAGTATAGGAGAATCAATAGGAGAACAAGGGATGGAGGACATAATGTCGGGCCATTAACGAGGTTCAAACTGACGACCATTCAGTAGCGAGCCTAACAGCCTACGACTAGCTCACAGACCACGAGGTGGTAATGTATGAATTAATATCAGCGAGTTACGTTATCAGCACAAATTATGCCCTTTAACAAACTGATGGTGAAAGAGCAGATTAGTCTCGGCTAGGAACACAAGCTAAACAAACGTCCTGGAGCGTATTGGCGGCGGTGCACGAATCTGTTGCAACAGAGCCTTACATAAACTAGCAATTAGTCACAGAGATTTACATAAACAACGAATTAGTCACAGTGCGTGATTGAAACTGAAAAAAAAACCCCATGTCTTTAAAGATGACAGCAGCAGGTCACCAACTGGTGTTCCTCTGATATTATATTAAAAGAATCATACAATGAATTGGCAACAGGGTAATGCCCCCCATCTTAAAAAAAAATTAAAATCCCAAAACAAACAACAACAATAAAGAAAAAACCCAAACAAACAACAACCCGGAAACAAAAGGCAAACAAAAGAAAAAACATAAATAAATGAACAAGCCCACAAAAACTTTTATCTCCCACTCCACCGGGGCAGTCGTCCGTACAAATTAGACAACAGGCGCTTATGTACAGGGAGGGGGGGGG
>NW_004797431.1:947690-949038 GCF_000002075.1 Aplysia californica | reverse complement strand
AGAGAGAGAGAGAGAGAGAGAGAGAGAGAGAGACGGACAGACAGACAGACAGGCATAAGATAAGATAAGATAAGACAAGATAAGATACATCTTTACTGTCCAGATCCTGGGACATTGGTCTGGTGTTTCACCACGCGCACACATGCACACACACGAAGGCTTACAATCACATGCATAATATAAATGAGCATCAATATAAACAATAATAATCGTAAGATACACACTCAATGTTATTTTGATGCACGCTCTTAGGTCGTAAGTATACTTATACAAGATGGTTAAGATGGAAGCATTTTGATAGATGATGGTAAAAACGACCTTCTATATCTTTCTTTGTTACAGATTAGAAGCCTAGTTCTTTTACTTCTGACTGATGTTTTTATTTGAGGAAACAAGGGATGTTTGTTGTCTAAAAAGATGGAACTAATTAATTTTTTTTTTGTACAAGCTGTCATGTGCAATTCATCCAAGTAGGGGAATGTAGATGTTGAAATTTTACATGCTTTCCGTATTAGTCGATTTAATTTTTCTTTATCTTGTCTTGTGTTCCCGGCCCATGCTGTTATATTATACAAAAATTGATCATACTTTCTATGGTTGAATGGTAGAACATCGACATCAAGGTTTTATCAACTTTAAAATGCTTTAGCTTCCTTAGAAAAAAAAGTCTTTTTTTATGCAGGAGAAAAGTGTGGACACGCCAGTTGAGTTTGTAGTCTATTGTAACACCCAAATACTTATAATCTGATACTTGCTCGATGTTTTCACATTTAATTTCGAGTGGCTGCTGAGGCAGTTTCTTTTTTCTAAAACCAACAACAAGTTCTTTGGTTTTTTCACATTTAAAAGCAGCTTATGATTTTCACGCCATTCAGAAAAGACAGACAGACAGACAGACAGACAGACAGACAGACACAGACAGACATACAGACAGAGGGGGGAGGGACAAGAGGAAGAAAAAAAAGAGTATGCGTAAGTGATGTGTGTACATGTTGATGATGAGGTATACGTACACCAATGTATGTACATTATGTATGTATGTTACGAATGAGTGTTATCCGTGAGCATGACGCCAGTGTTTATGCAAAGTTGGGTGTATGCGTGTGTGCGAGCGCGCGCGCGTGTGTGTACATTTTATGCATGTGTGTGCGTGCTGGTGTGTTTGCGGCAAGGCCGTGGAAATAGGATCGGAAGACGAGGAAGTTAAAAAAACGCGAGTGTCACTGAAGTGGCCACAGGCGATGACACTTGGGAGGGACAAGTCCACTGCATACCAACAACTCACTACAAACTCTCTCTCTCTCTCTCTCTTTCTCTCCCCCCCTCTCTCTCTCTCTCCTCCCTCCCT
>NW_004797431.1:945929-947103 GCF_000002075.1 Aplysia californica | reverse complement strand
CAAAATATAAATAATTAATAATAATTAAATATAATATTAATACTATTATCACTATTATTATTATAGTTTGTCCGTCGACATCTGACGATGACCATACGTTTCATAATTTCTGGGACGGGTTGCTTCCATTGTAATACACAATATTATTAAATACATGTACCACTCGTAGGTCACAACCCCTGTGGTGGAACATCGGCGGCACCATTTCTTCACACTTAGTCATCAGTCAAGCTCTCCTTCATGCAGGTCTGAACAACGAGCGTAGAATTATAGTGTGAGCAATCTTCCAGCGCGATACGCTTTTTTTTCCACATTTTTGTTGGATTCGGATATTTGTGTTTTGTTTCAGTAAGCGTTTTACGGCACATGAAACACAATAAGGTGCCGACAACTGGAGGTGTTTCTTGAGAGTACATGTAGGCTACATTGACTAGTAAGAAGGAGCAAACCACACCAGAGCACCAAGCAACCACGCACCCATGTTGTGTGTAGTAGGGCGAAATATATATATATTTAAAAAAAAAAAAAAAAAAAAAAAATATATATACACACCTTAACACTCCTTACTTTTGATCAGTAGAAACGCTGTGTCATGCTGTGGAAAGGAGAGAAAAGAGAGGGGGAACAAACAAAAGGGGGGGGGGGGGCAGTGTATACACAGATGTTGTGGGTCCACTGTCTCCTTTCCAAGAACGTTCGCATTGCCCCTAGATGACGCTGCAGCCAGTGAATGAGAATAGGATACACTTGACAGAGATCTATGTTTTCAGGATCCGCCTGAGCAACACTACAGACTGTCCGTCACACCAGCTTCCCTTGTGTCTTTAGTATAAGCCCCCCCCCCAAAAAAAAAACACACACATACACACAAAAAAAACCAAGGACTACATCGACATAACATAGATAAAAGCCATTTAACTGCTCCAAACCTTCCCACCCGGACACCGACTTGGCACCAGAGGGACCGACAAACTCGGTAGAATGATTTTATAATACCTTACTTGTCAACGCAGAAAGCAAACTTGAGTCCTTTGAGAGCAAAGATGAAGAAAAGTGCGCGCCCCCGAATGGTAGGACAGTGGACAAAACAACCACAGCGACATACCACTCCTCAAGGTTTGCAGTATCATTCTTCAACCCGAGAAGGAGGTCGTTCAGCGCTGCCTCCCCCCCC
>NW_004797431.1:941150-945282 GCF_000002075.1 Aplysia californica | reverse complement strand
TCCCGTCCCTTTTCCAACCTAACCATAATCAGTTCAGTCACTCACGAAGTAGCTATTAGTCGCCCTAATGGCCTATTCGGAGGGAAAATGTTATTTAAATCTTCTAAAACCATCACCAATACACTCCCTTCTATAAAAAAACCCACAGAAACAAACAAATCTGAAACAAAGCCTCCAACAAAAGAACAAAACACACCACACACACACACACACACACACACACACACATACACAAAGCCAAACAACAACGACAACAACAAAAACCAAAAACAAGGAAACAACAGCCCAACAACAACGAGCACATCATTTCCTCCAGTATTGGTTTCGCGAAGTGACTCCATGTCCCCCATTACGTCAGACCACTACAGGCAGACGATGGTAAGGCCAATACTTGTCTTGTCATGCCTCAAGTGGCCATTTTCAACCACTTACCACACACCACGGATAAAAATAACACCACGTCAAGGACATAGACACGGCTCATTACAAGAACCCCGAAAACCACACGTACCATTATATTATTTGATGGGAGAGCAGAATAAGTGAATATAACACCTTCTTCTGACGGAGAGTGAAAACCTACAATCTTTCTGCTTTTTCTCTATTAAAAAAAGTTATATGATAATGCGGGTATATTTTATTGTCCCTTCTTTCAACACTGCAAGGTTATTTCAGGCGCCAGACCTTTAAGTTCAACATCCATATCCGATAAGAATGAACCAAGGAAGCGAAGTGCCTTATTGACACCCCCCCCTCCCCCAACAACAACAACTACAGCAAAAAAAAAAAAAAAACGACAACAAAAAGACCCCCACCATCACCACCACCACCAAGAACAACAAAATTCAAGAACACTCCAACTGGGATTAATTAGTCTGAACCAAGGTAAGACACTGAAAACCCACCCCAGCATGATACCTAACTGAACGAATGGCATACCAGTTATCTCTGTCATTAGTGGCAAGGTTGCTTTGTCTTATTTTGCCTTTGGTGGTACGTTTGCTAGTATTCCGTAATTAGTGGTAGGGTCGTTAACTCTGATATAATGAGTGGTAAGTTTGCTGTCTTTCATGATCGTAAGCACAAATGTAGTAAGTCCACAACCTCTGTTATCGCTAGTTATAGTGGAAAGTCTGCAATTTCCGTTCTTGTGGGTAAGTTTGCAGTCTCTGTTATAAGTCGCAATTTGGCTTCCTTTGCTGTTAGCGGTAACTTGACTTGTACACAATAGTCAATAGGAACATTCTTTAAAAAAAACAACCCCCAAAAAACGAAACAAGACGAAGCTCAAACTTTTTTAACGTCCCCATCGACACAATTAAGATTATGTAGGAGGTGGGCTGAGAGGTATATTTTAACATCCCAGTTGAAAGACCCGAGACACTAGATAAATAATATTCTCCCCACTCGGAGATCGAACTCGGGTCTCCTCCGTGCGAGAGCGAAGCGCCTGACAGCTTCACTAAAGACGCCGGAGAGCGTAAACTGCAGCATCATGTTTTGGGAAAAGGTCCACATGAGATTATGGAACGTAAAGAGGGAACTTTGAGGCACGGTATTATCTCATCTGTCTATCCAACTCGCTAATTGGGAAATGATAGAGTGAAAGAACCGTCCTGTGAATGAACAACGGCTTTGAATAAATCTTATCTGTTTCACAGAAGAGAGGAGTAAAGTATAGAATCGAGGAAGCTAAAAAAGAGGAGCCCTCTTGCAGGCTGAAACGTCAACCAAAGAATGGACAGAAAAGAATAATGTATGGCGGGGGCAGGGGAGGGAGAGAGAGAGAGAGAGAGAGAGAGAGAGAGAGAGAGAGAGAATGTAGTTCATAGACCTCGAGCTTAAAAAATGCAGGAAATGCCCAGATAGATCCAGGAATGAGGAACTTCCTCCCATCTGCTTCGCTCAAGGTACACCACAAGGGGTCACGTGATCGGCCGTGCCAAGGTCAATTGGGGTCACTTCCGGATGGGAGCCCGATCTTCCACCCACCTCCCCCACCCAAATAAACATTGACTTTCCCTTCATGCCAAGGGTATGATATTGGAACGGCATGGTACAAAGTTTGTTTAATAGATTTACGAACGAACTGCCTCCAGCGGATTGACATATAAATAAGATATTTCGAATATGGTACGGGTTCAATGTCCCGTTCGACAAAATAAAGTAGTGGTGTATGAGAAAAGGGGCGATCTCCTTCTCCACTACATCTAAGTCAAAACATCCCCTAAAAACAAACACACAAAGAAACAATCGAACAAAAAATCAACAGCGTTCACAGCAAAACAATAATCAACGGCCGTAAATATGTACAGTGCTCCCATCGGCACGAACTTCTCACTTGGCTCGGTCCTATCGGAGACGGACGTTAAACTAGGAGGTCCCGCCCCTTAAATAACCTAATAGTGTTGATAGGGGCGTTAAACCTTATACCATTTTCACCATCGGCACAATTTGGATCATTTACGAAGAGGGTTACATTATTTCCAGGCTGCTTTGATGCAGTTTACCAGGGCTTAAACTGGAGAGGTGAGTAACCTCATCCTAACAACAAGACAGAGACACCGGGAAATACACCCATTGTACAACGTTATGTGAAGATACCCTCGCCACTTGGGCTTGAACTCTTTCAAGTCCGTTACAGTCCAGGCATGACCAAAGGCCTAGTCATAAAACCACAGACTGCTGTTCAAGAAGACACAACAAGAACAGAAGAACGACGAATAAAACAAAAAACCCTTCCTCCTGAGCACAGTTCGGCTTAAAGTCAAGAGACTGGGTGAGAGACTGAATCCTGTAACTACTGAGCAGGCCAGATGAAGCAGTGACCAGCCTGCAGACCAAGGGAGGAGCGACTGGGAAACGATTACTACACTATTTAATTACTGCTCTCAGCCCTTAGCCTCCTTACTTTCAGTTTTAGTAAGGGTTTTACGCCACTTGCAACATAATAGAGCCATATAAGTACCGAAGATCAAATGTGTTACCAGAGAACTTGTTCTGAGTTTCAGGGCTCTAGCAACTCTGCATAAGGCCATATGAGCGCGAACTAAAGAGCAACATAAAAAGGAAATAAGGGGAGATAATGACGATATATCATTGATAGGATCTAGGAAAGAAGGAGCAAACCACACCAGAGCGCCCGCTAACCACTCACACTTGACCTCCAGACAAGGGACTGTGCAATCGGCGGCCATCACTAATGACAGGACGGGCTATTCAACACGCTCCAGGACAGCCGTAGCAGATTACATTGACAGGGACAAGGGGACGCATGTAAAGAACTCACGTGAAGGCCACCCGAACCTAATCAATCTCACTACTTGAACTACTTCGGAAGCATCTACAACGCTGGGAATGCCGTTAAGCACCGCGCTTGGTGGGCGGAAAAATCAGGTTTCCAGAGTGCGATCAAACCATCATCGCCGAACTTTGAATTTAAGTACATAATTTCGCATGATTTGGCTGAGTTCACGCAAAAACCAGAGAGTCGTTCGATGACAACCCCATTCTTATTAAGACACACAAGATATGAATATCTATATAAAGATTATGTACTACATGTTTGTAGTATCTTTGTAAAGAATAAAATGGCTTTCCCTGTTCTATATATCTGTTTCAGACATATTGTTCAGACCAAATCTGTGAAAGAAATTGAATAAGGCCTTGGCCATGATTCGGCAATTCCGGCCTTCTTGAAATTATTAGTCTAAAGTCTAGTAGAACTCTGCTACTGACATTTTCAAAGAGAGTACATTTTGCAGTGTGCATTACCCCTTGGCGCGGTAAGGTATTCACAGACTCATTACTGCATTTCTTTACACTATATATATATTTAAAGACGTGCTTATCAATTACAGCACAACATTGACCAACGGAATTAAGATTTTAAAAAACATTAAAATACAAGTTAATGAGACTACGTTTACAGAAACATTCGAGACGAGTAACAAGAGCAAAATTATATCATGAACTTCCAAGACTCTTTTAACCCCACAAAAAAAATAATGTACATTTTCGATTGATCTACATAAGGCCATCGTTCCGGAAACGCGGTGTTCATCTTCCGGTAAAAGTAACAGTAAACTTTTCCTCCCAGAACAACAATGCCCAATCTCTCCCGATCGCTACC
>NW_004797431.1:926263-939277 GCF_000002075.1 Aplysia californica | reverse complement strand
TGAGGTGTGTGTGTGCTATTCAGGCCACGAGCGAGGCAGCGTCTAAACTTACAATTGACCTTTAAGTCTACACGCCCACCCAACCCCAGAGACAGAAACTCGGTACACCAGCACATGCATGATACACATCGCACACCACATGAGCACTGCCAACCCAAAAAGGACAAACTGGGAAGACGAGACAGCTCAGCCATAAAACGCCATACAGCAGCAACACCATACCAGGGACGGCGTGCAACGTGTACATGAACCACCTCCACATAACTACCGCGGCACGTTAATCATTATTAATATCATGCCTCTGTGGCGGCGCGACTGGCTTCTTCACCTTGAAAACAAAAGATCTGCGTTCGATTACGGCATGGAAAATGACTTTTATCAAGTAACTTCGTCTTTTTGCGAGAATACTCCTAGCCTGTAAAGTCCGAGTTGGCAATTACTAGCAGGACAGAAAACGCTTGCCTCCTATAATATTACGATAAAATGTGTCTATCATGATGAAAAAAAAAAGACAGCTAACGATAATAATCACCGGAATTTTGACAACTACTACCCAGCCTGTATTATGCGTATCAATTCCACGTGACACCGTTCAGTAACACCTCGGCCACATGTGACACATTAAAGGGTGACGACTGTCCACAGCTATTACTATCTCACGTACCTACAAAGGTCAGAGGTCACCGAACAGTCAGAGTCGTGAGACCTAGTCCCAGCCTCTCGGCGCGGGCCTATAACTATAATGGGAGGGAATAAAATCTGGTGAAAGTCAACTTTTTTGTTGTTGCTTTAATACTTGCAGCACAATTACGTCATACAAAATGTATAAGAACCGGATATTAGATGTGTGTTACTGTTACTAGATCTAGATCACAAGTAAGTAACATACAGATTTAAAAGAAGGAGGATGGCTAAAGACGATAGATCTTTGATAGGGAAGAAGGTGCAAACCATACCAGAGCATCCGCCAACCACCAACAAAATGAACTTCAGCCCTCCATTCGGAATTTACTTGACCTACAACGTACACACCCGAGGTCTCCACTCTCAATGGGATCACATTTGGGTCGCCGATACATCATTCGAGAGAGACCCTTACTGTAACCTATTTTTCAAGAAAGGCGCGACGAGGACGGGGGTGTCGAAATTTACTTTTTAAACCTGAGACATCCACAGAAACAATCGTCCGTGACGTGGCTAAGTGATTAATAATTAGACTCAACTCTACAAACATAGTACAGAGGCATGTGTGTGTGTGTGTGTGTGTGTGTGTGTGTGTGTGTGTGTGTGCGTGCGTGTGTGTGTGTGTGTGTGTGTGTGTGTGTGCGTGCGCGTGAGTGTGGGGGGGGGGGGCTTCTCTTTCTCTTTTCAAAGCCTTGAGATAATGCTACTTTAACATAAACATTATTACACATACGTTAGGTATATTTTCTCTTACTGTGAAGATAATGGACAAAACGGAACCCGAGTCTGTAAAACAATCATGATCCTTTGGCTTACACTGTGACAGCATCCTTGAAATAAGCGTTCACTTCGAACGGAGAAATTCGATACACCAAACATCCAACAGCAAAAACCAAATTCAACACCCCTCTCTCAAGCGAGAACAATACTACTACTATCACCATAACAACCCCCCCCTCCCCCCAAACCATATTGGCTGACTTTTCTTGTCGTCATCCCCGTCTCTTCTTTCACACATTTGACAAACATGAACACTTCAACTGCAAGGGTTGGTAGTTGGCAGGCGCTCTACTGTGGTTTGCTCCTTCTTTCCTATCAAAAAGCGATCATCCTTATCTTATATCTCCTCCTTCTTTTCTTTGTACGTTACTCTCTTCGGTCCTAATACACGAACTATTTGTGTTGCAACGGCAGTTTAACTTTCCTAAAACTAAACAACAGCGAAGAACAACCGTTCTGTCCCTCGGGGACATCCGCACCTACAAAACGGGAGTCCCATTTCATTTGCAACCAAGACAAGTTGCGAGTCACGCTCTTGTTATTTCCTGTCCCCGACGAATCCGCCCCCCCCCCTCCTTTTCTCCCAATAGCCCAGAATACACGAGCCCTCTAGGCCACGGAGACGATCTCAAAGTCAGAGCTCTGAACACAGGACACCCCCTCCTCGGTAGAGCTGCCATATAATCTAATCATAGTGAACAACACAATCACGTAATTGTACCTCCGTTATTCAACATCGCCCAAGTCTCTAACCTTCTCCTAGGGCTGGCAATGTCATAATCCTCCCTCCCCTGTCACGTTGCCCGAACTCTTACATAGAGACATTTATTAAATGAGAACAGAATTAACTGTCTCAGAGGAAAGGGGGAGAAAAATATGCACATTATAAACACTACATAAGGGGGGGGGGGGGGGGGGGAGAAAAATATGCACATTATAAACACTACATAACAACATGGCCACAAGGGGAAAAAAGAAACACAGGCAGACAGAAACAACAAAAGAGGGAAGTTATAGAGGTATAAGACCCGGTAAACCTTCCAGTGGCGGAATTGATTCTACCAAGACCTCAGACGAACATAATACATTGCACAAAAGTGCTGTCTACGCTGACGGTATTCTTTGGCTTTGGATTTTTTGTCTTTTTCTTTTAATCTTTGCTATTGTCAAAATTTGCATTGCACTTGTTTCTGCTTCGCTGGACACTTATTGTGTCTGGAGACCGACGTCTCGGCTGAAATGGTTAGTCTATTCGCCTTGCAAACACATGACCGGAGCGTAATCCCCAAAAATTAGTGGGGAAAATATTTTATCGGGTATCTCGTACATTTTCGTTTTTCTGCTGGGATACACAACCCCACGTAAAACGGTTGCTCCTGACAGACAGGCACAAATCAGTCGGCTCCCTCCTCCTCAATGACCTAAAATGCTGTGGATGGGGGTGTAAAACATTCATTTAAATAAGGAAACGTCACATCTAGCTTTCACGGCCATCGGTCAATGACCTCTGTGGTGGGCCTACATGAAACGAGCTGAGACGTCTCGTTTGCTGTACACAAGTTCTCACACATCTATCAGCAAGAACCAAATTCAACACCTCCGCTCCTCAAGCGAGCGCAATACTACAGCTATCACCATTTACTCATTTACCCCCTCCCCCAAATCAGGAAATGTTCTAGACTTAATCAATCCCCATCTGTCGTGTCGTTGACGTCACAGATACTACAACTACAACTGCCACCTTAACAAGTTTGTACACGGTATTGCTTACTTTTAAGAACAAACATGCTAGATCCTACACCGAAGACTGTGAGCTTAACACATATAAAAGACTTTCAGACTTTGGTGTTTTTTTAAACTGTGATCAGAACATGGAGCCTAGTTCTTGTGTTTTCATACTATAACTCAATAAAAAATTATATATTTTTTTGAGCAGAGGGGAGGGGAAGCGTCCAGTAGGGGAATTCTTTAAGCAACTCTCAACACGAATTAGTAAAACACACAATCCCATGCCATTTCCGTACATACATAAAAGTACGTCGACACGACATCCTGTCATTAAACTTGATGGACCCAGAACTTAAACAAGGTCAGTTGGGGAAGTTGGAGCCACCATTGGCGCCCTTTAGCTATCATCAGGTCGATTTTGAGAAAAGATGTTAAAGACGAACCAACAAATATTTTAATTCTACAGAAACCTTGAGTTTGAGAAAGACATTATACATTCTTATTGTATCGGTGCAATAATATTAATTCCCTGTCAAGAAAAAAATTAATAAAAAAATTTAAAAAACCCAGATTGAAACAACAAGGGATAACAAAGATGTGGGGTCTTCAAGTCCTTCGCATCCCTCAACCACCAGTAAACAGGACTTTTCAAAACTGCCTGAGATAGTGGACGTCCTGGGGTTTGTTCACAGAGGAAAGATTTAAAGAAGGTATCGTGTGCACAGTTTGGAAGACGGGCCAATATACTGAGAGAAAATGTGAAGTGACTAATGTCCAAAATGTGTGAGCGTGTCTGTGAAGTCTGATTAAAAACTGATCACACAGTTATTCCGAAAACAGCAGGAACCAAAAAGAAAAGAAAATCCTTAATTTGTCTTCTTATTTCTGCAACCTCTCTGAACCCAAAACCCAGTAAAACTGAAGAAAATTCCATGGTCCTGCAAATTTCCGTTTTAAAAGCCAACTCTACTGGATCTATGCCATGCATATATATATATATATATATATTATTAACATTATTAATATGGAGAAAAAGAGCATCCCGATCAAGCCCGGAGAGGCCCCCGGTTAATCCCATCAACTGTATGATTGGCGGTTTTCAAAAAGTGTGACTATAACAAACCGAACTACTGTCAAAGAACAACTTAATAAACACAGCCTGCACCTAGCTCAGTCACTAAAACCATACAGACTTCAGAAGTAACAGGAATCATTATAAATGTTAGCATAAATCCAGACTATGGAAACAAAATCTACTTGAAAAGTAGAGCATATCAGGCGCTTGACTCTACTCTTTTTGACTTGAGGCACCACAGCACTATTCAACTCCCAATCCCCCCTCCCCCTCCTCTCCCCTCTTCAAAAATTCCCTAAATAAACGAGATGGCCTGACCTACTCTGTCCCTGCACAGGTCAATTATTTTAATG
Organism: Aplysia californica; assembly: GCF_000002075.1. NCBI lineage: Eukaryota > Metazoa > Mollusca > Gastropoda > Aplysiida > Aplysiidae > Aplysia > Aplysia californica. The sequence continues at coordinate 934,657 of NW_004797431.1, read as the reverse complement.
CTCACACCAGCACCAACAACTAAACATATTTTGAAAAATAAAATTCCTTATTGCTGGGAGATAATACATGCTTTATCAAAACATCACATTACATTCACTCTGAATTCATTATATTAATGATTCATTAAATCACATATTCAGAAACCAGTACAGAAAAACATAAAATTCAAAAATAAATTTTTAAGGGTGTAACAGTACATTTTGAAGTATACTTTTACAACAATATCAGCAAAGTAATTGTACAAACACAGACAGGTGCAAGCAAAGAAATCCACACGCTACTTTGGTAGAGAGAAAAATCTTTAGGAAAAAGATATGGCAAACAAGAAAGAGGTTAAAGAAGGGCAGTTTGGTACGAGTCACGTTTATAATTGAATCATAGCTTGTTCCAAACGCCTGTTGAAAATGATGTTGTGCAAAATATGTTGCAATGGTGAAAATGGAAAAAAATAATAGATGAATGAAAGCCCTCTCACTGCGGCTCAAGAAACAAGTCAAGAAAAAAAGTAAAATTCAGGCAGAAACCAAAGATGAAGGTGCATGAGGACGGCTGAAGATTTAAAGTGGAAAATCTTTGCTCTCCAATGCTGTCAGTGTCAGTTCTTGTCAAGAGATCAGACACTGTTTATGGGGGAGACAAGGGAGAGGGGTAGGCACGCCACATATATACTGAACTGTGATCACAATCCTCTGAGTAATACTACATATTATTATGATTTCACTCTTTAAAAATCTAGGAGGCAACAAGGTGATTGATTGAAGCAGACCTGTGAAGCACTCAGGAAGTGCCGGAGTGGCCAGAGTTGATGCTGCTGCGGGTGCGGTTTGCCTTGAGTCGCCAATTAATCCGTTTGATCCAGTCCTCCATATCCTGATCTGATACAGAGTACAAAAGAAATACACGCCACCCCATGTCCAGACGAATCACACAGCTCTTGTCTTTTTGGGAAAAATCCTGACAGCATTCTCTGCACTCATTTAAATCAAGAACTCGGATGGGAGTCTTGCTGAACTTCTGCTTGAAGTACTTAAGTTCGTTGCGCTGAAGTACAAACCAGCGGGTCCGCCACGTTTTAAAATGACGTCCTAGTTTGGTGAGAAATCCCTCTTTGGAATTGACTGAGAAGTCCATATTGTTCCGCTCTGGCTCGTTGGCAGTGCTAAACTCAGCATGTACAGTGACACATTCGTACATGTCAGGCTCTGAAATGTCCCGTGGGTAGGGGATCTTCAGCAGGACTACTTGGCCTGACTCACCACACAGCAGTGGTTTGTTCTTGAAGTGCTCAACAAAATCGGCGGCTGAGTTAAATTGGCACTGGCCAAACCTGATCTGGCTGCCTGTCCAAACTATGTTGAAATGTTTCACTGCCTGCTCACACTTGACGCTGAGGGCATACTCACCTTGACCTTTTGAGCTCGGCCGCAGCAGGTAGGTACCATCAGTGCCATTCTGCATGAGCATGCTCTCCGCTGTGTGTCGGCTCAGGGTTGGGTGGTACCAGGGCAGGTTTTCCACCTCAAAGGTGTTCAGATCCTGCTCTGACATGTTCATCGTGCTGCAACACGATTACTATACAGAGCCTATGTTGTAACAAATTTCAAGTCTTGTTTGACAGTTTTTAAAAAAGAAAGAGCAAAATAAATCTCACGCTTTTGGTACTTCAAGTTTTTCTTCTACAAGTCTTCAATGCAGACACAAAACCCTCATGTTCTTTGCCATGGTTCTGAGGAATAAAAAAACAAACCATAAATGTTAAATACAATTTGTTACGAAAGTGTTATGATTATGAGAAGGGAAAAGATAAGAGGGGCAGTAAGAAGTCTAACTATGTTTCTGTAATCTCCTCATACAGTACCCCAATCAAAATTCCTCATCTTCCTCTGGAATCCTGGAGGCAGCTGTACTCCTCTTAGTGGTCCTACATTTACAATTTAGGTTGTCGAGTGCCAGAGCATGATGATGGAGAGTAAGGGGAAATAGGTAGGACAGGGAGGTCTACTGGAACCATTAATTTTTCTGCCTTCATTAAATTCTGGCTCCTGGAAAATGCTTCAAACATTGTACCATATATTTTGTAATGTGTCCAACACAGGGTCGGTCCAGCATAACACTGTCACTCATTACTAACTTAACTACGTACGTAGTCTAAACAGCCGTATGCACTGCTCACAGCCGAACGCTCCGTATCCCGGACTCTAGCATGGAGATCATCAGGAGAGAATGCGTCGCTGTTTCGGGCTCTTCCTCTCTACAGTTTTTCTGACGCACCGAGCCCCTTCACCGATGTGAGGTCTCCATGTTAGTTCGACTGTTTTCCTCTGCTGCCAACTTTAGGATTCATTCCAGCCTGCGTCCTCTCGTTTCAACCAGATCCAGTGACTGGCTTTCTCTGCTGTCTCCAGAAGGGAGTTTGTGAGTTTGTTGCTTTTCTTTGAGGTAAGTCCTGCCACTCTCATCCATTTATAGTCGCTTGTTGCTACAAAACCTCTGCATCCTACGTCTACCGGAAAATGGGTTGCCTTCCATCCTGCCTCCTAACATTGTTCGACGAATGCCTCGTAACGGTTTTCTTTCCGCTCATGAGCGGCATAGATATTGTCCTCGTGGGGCACCGTGAACTCTACCAAGTTCACCTCTTTGTCTTTTTCCTCCCATAACACAATGTCTGGCTTTTTCGTGGTTGGAATGGGGAAGAATCTCTCAAAGCCCTTTAAGTCAGCGGATACCTCCCATGTGCCTCCGCTCTGGTCTTCCATGGCTTCATTCGCTTTATTTCTTTTGGTAACCTTGCTTCCTTGCGGAACGAACGCAATCTTGGTGAGTCCATGCTTCTGTATCTTGGGGGCATATTTTCCTTCTTCCACCTGTTTTGTCGCCATTGTCGTGAGCACTTTCAGCACCTCATTGTGCCTCCAGGTGTATCTGTTAAGAGCCAGGTTGCAGTTTGACAAAATATGCTTCATGGTTCCTAGCTTACCGCATCTACACTTGTCCTCCTGTACCTTCCATCTGACAAGGTTCACCGGTGAAGGCAGAACATCATACGTAGACCGGAGAAGAAAGCTTAGCCTTGATGTATTCCACTTCCAGATGTCACTCCACCCGACTTTTCTTTCCACTACATGCTCTTCCCATCTGGTCATTTGTCCTTGCTGGCTACACTGGATGAGATGAATTTCTCACCTCTCTGCCTCCATCTTATGCATATGTCTTGTTGCAGCTTTTCTTCTGTCTTGCTGAGACATTTTCCTGAAAGGTCTAAAGTCGTCATTACCTAGCCCTAATCTGTCAGGTTGCGCTGGACCGACAATGTCACCATGCCTAAGTCAAGTAAATTTTTAGCAGTAGGCCTATGTTTTTGCTCACACTTGCGGCTTCTACTGACTGACCATCTGTCAAGTGTAATGGCATGAAATACAGTGATTTAAAAACTCCACCAATTCATATTAATCTTCTTGAATAGAATGATAAGATAATCAACAAGAACAGTATACATACGATACTCCTTCAGCCACTTTATGGTATACAAACAATGGATTCATCTATCCCGCACTGATCGTACAACTATAATACACTATACATTGGTAATGTTACCATGCGACAGTGTTGGTAATAGAGTGGCCCTAATCAAAGCAAGCTTCACGGCTTAACCAAAGGCTGCAGTTTCTTTGGTGGAAAGGCCTGAACTACAGTTCACAGTGCCTTACACAACATGCAAACTCTGTGGGAGACAGTGCAGAAACAAAAATGGAATCTAAAAACGAAGGGAATTGAAGGGGGAGGGAAGATGGCTATTGTTCCAGGAAGTGTAATTGATTGACTCTTTGAATCCGGCTTCCCACTTAAGTGGTATTTTTGTATGTGTTTCACTGGCGTTATGGCAGTACCAATATCATTAACACCAAGATGTACGTACACCTGATCCTCCATTACATTTACTAATAATTTTCACCCATACTGAGACCCCTTGGCCAATAACAAATAGTTTGAGTGCTGATGCAAACAAATCCATCAATGTTTGACTGAATAATATAGTTGTTTTAAAGTAACACCCTTCGCTGCTGGGTGTGTAAAATTGTGGAATCCCTTGCGTACCGAAAGAGGTAATTGGTCACTTTTATGAATGTTACGTAAGAACAGTAGTAACAAGTAGCCTACCTCCTTATAATACCGAGTATATGAGCAACTCCAGTAAAACTGAGCTGAAAGCCTATTAAAAGTACTATATATATATATAGATATAAGCATATATTGAGAGCTCAGTCGGTAGGGTATATTTTTTACTCACAGACCTGTCTTACCTTTAGAAATAGTCTAAAATACTTCTCTTGTTAATTCTTATCTCCGCTTTACATAAATTTTGACTTAATATCCACTGCAAATTAGTTTATTAGGTATTGGATATTTTTATACTACACAAACAAGGGCCTATATCATAATAGAAGGATCAAAGGCATAGCAATATTTGATTTGCTTTTGACAAAAGGGGGGGGGGGAGGAGTGTGTGTTCAGGGGGGCATTTAATTTTTAAAAGGGCGCTCTCTTTGGCCATGACTCAGACTGTTACAAAAGAGATACTACTGACGGTAAATTTTTACTTTTAGACCCGCACGCAGATGCATTGTTTTGGGGGGTTAAACTGCCATTTTAATTTTTGCTGCAGAACACACAGATCTAGATCTATGGCCACTAAAACTTTTGTAAATCAATTGTTGGGGACTCTCGTTGCCTAGAGGTTAAGGTGTTGGCCTCTCATTCAAAGGTCCCGGGTTTGAATCTGGGTTGCGATTGAAAAATTTCTTCTCCAAAATTGTCTCCTTTCACCTCCTTTCCTGCTCTCTAGCACAATCGCAATGTTCTGTCGTATGCTTTCGTCTTCTCTTTCTGCCCCCACCCCCTCACCTTCTTTGCCCCCTCTTCAGGGCTTCTGACTCTTTCTGCAGCCTTTCTACAATCTACTGCTACTTCTTGGCTCTTTCTTACGGCTGTCTTTCAGCCACACCCCTGATCTTCTGGTAGGAAAGATCTACAACTAGCCTTCTCGGACAGGGGCAAAAAACCTCGGAGGGCCCGTTCGCAAGTTACGCACATTAAAAATCCTTAGGTGGTCTAAAATCGATAGAGTAGGCTTCGGCCGCTATCCAGGCAAAATTCAAAATTTCATCTATTTATATATGACCTTGTCCTTATGAGGTTGCGACTGGCATAAAATACTTACCAAAAGAAAGAAAAGAAGAAAATCAATAGTTTTCAAGAAAATACATTCTGTCTGCAGGCTACATTCACGACGCCATGAAGGTAGTTGGTAGGCTATGTTCAAGGTGCCCTGAATGCAGTTTGCAGGTGCTGTTGAGGTTAATTCATGGTACTCAAGCTTCGTTTAGACGGAGCGTCCACTGCTGGAGTAAGCTTGTTTTAGTCAGTGACGACAGTGACGTATCTAATATTTTGGCCTGCTTCAAGCATTCCAAAGGAAAACGAAGCAGTGATCCTTGACCGATCTACCAGCTCGTCGTTTTCCCTTATAACTGAGCTCTGGCTCAGAGCTCGCCAGTGTAAGGGAAAACAACAAACTCTCAATTACGCAACAACGCATTAGGATGACAAAAATGTACACACCTACCAAGATGTTTCAATTGCCCTATCTTGCGTCCGGGCGAGACTTGGGTGCGACCTTATGATAGTGCGTGACAGCCCGTGATATACGAGCGCAAACAAGCATTCCAGTGCTCTTGAGTTGAAAGCGTGCAATTTTGTCTGTGGGCAGTTGTTAGAGAGAGAGAAAGAGAGAGAGAGGGAGAGAGAGAGAAAGAGGGAGGGGGAGACAGACAAACAGAGACAGAGAAAAATAAAGATAGAAAGGGGGGGGGGGGGGGGTAAGAGAAAGAGAGAAGGAAAGAGAAAGGGGAGAGACAGACAAAAAGAGAGAGAGAGAGAGGGGGTCCCATTTTCCGAATCCCACCTTCAGTTTCCCATCTCTCACCTTTTGTTTCCCAAGTACCGTGTATCCAATTTTCCATATCCTATATCCCGAATTTAATACTCTAAGGGCCCGGCTGACTTAAACCGGCAGTGGATGCTCCCCCTAAACGAAACTTTAGTGCCGAGAATATAGCCTCAACAGCGCCAGCAAACTGCATTCAGGATGCTGAGAACGTTAATTGCAATAAGGGAGTGTGTATACAGAACCGGTAACCAGGACATACAGACCCGGTAGGGGACATCCTTTGTGATTTCAGAAAGTTTCAGCGCCCTCTTGGCTCAGGGTAGACCTAGATCTAGGTTCTTCTCTAAAGATCTCTATGGCCTAGGTCTAGATCCAGAAAGACAGACTGATCTAGTTTCAAGGACTAGAATCTAGATCTAAATGAAGATTGCGGCATGTCTTTTCGATAAAGGATCGCTTTTCTTCTGTTTTGGAGTTGGAGGAATCAATAACACAATTTGAAGAATTAAAAGAACAATATAATGTCATAATTTCAATCGAGCAGTCACCCCCTTTATTTCTCTGTCTCTCCCCATCTCTCTCCTCTTTCTTTCTCTCTCTCTCTCTCTCCTCCGTGTATCGCTCACCTTCTCTTTCTTTTTGTTTGTCTCTCTGTCTTTTCTTTCTCCCCCACCTACTTTCCCACTCTTCTATCTTTCTCTCGTTCCCTCCTGTCAACTGGGGCATGTCATATTTGTTAAAACTTCCCCCTGACCTCTACCCCCTCCTCTCTCTCTCTCTCACACATGATACAAACACGAACACACTCTACCGGGTCTGGGCGCTGAAACTTTCCGAAGTCACAAAAGATTTCCCCTACCACCAGGTCTGTATACACTTCGATAGCAAATACATGACATCAAATTATGGTGAAATACAGGGGTGCTCCCCAGATGACACCCCCCCCTTAGAGATCATATAGGTCTACTTTCGACATTCTCGTCTTCTTAGTATTTTCAGTAAGTCATTAGACCAGATCTAGTGATCTAGATATATCTAGATTATATTATAGATCTAGAATCTAGAGATATATTATATTAGATTTCTAGTTCTTGGTAAGATTGAAGAATACAGGACCAGCGGACTGACTTTGCTTATATCTCAACCATAGGAATTCATAATTTTCCCGTTTTTAATCTCTCAATGGAGAATCTCGGACCGGTAGATCTATCCATTAAAATTTTGTCAGGGGCAGGGGGGAGACCCCCCTGAACCTCTCCTCCACCCCAACCACCCGCCCCACCTACCCCACTTTCTCGCGCAATAATGTACGAGTGGTCCGGTATTCTTCAATCTTCCCCTACTTCTTTACCTTTGGGCAATAAATAGGAGGGTCAACAGGGAATACAATGTCTGTACACTACTAATCTGAAAACTGCACAACACCCAAATTACAAATTTCCTCAAGTTATAATATATCCCTTCTCTATATCTATATATGCAAATAAAAACACTGTCCACTTATTTCCACTAGTCTAATTTAACTCTAGAGTCTAGATCTAGATCTAGCCTCGGCTAATAAAGTAATTTTTTAGCAGTAGATCTAGACTAGATCTACGTGTATGAAGTGTGTAAATGCTCACACTCACACTTCTACTTGCACTTGCGGCTTCTAATCTACCGACTGACTGAAGTGACTGGTGTCCATCTGTCAAGTGTTAAGACAAGAAATACAGGGATTCAAAAACTCCATCGATTAATATTTTCAAATATTGGGCCTTACCTTACGTCATCCAGTCAAGATCAAATCACAGCAAAATTGTATGAACAGATTATGTTTCACTAGAAATCCACCAAATCCGCAGTGCAAGCTATCCAGTCCTGTTCAAGGGAAGTTCTGCTCTGCCAATTCGGACTGAGAAAGGAAAACAGAGGATTTCCCCATCCAATTTCTTAAAAAACGAATCTTTTTATCAGGAATTCAATTAAAGTTATGACTATCTTTCTCACAAATAAAAAAACACCACTAAGTCTTTCAAGAATGTACAAACTCCAAATTTGTTTATAATCCTGCTAAAAAAGGTATACAATATAAAATTAATCAGAATTAATAAATATTTGAGCCGTGAATAGTTGAATTCTGGGTAAACATTTTGAAGAAAACTCCGTTCAAAATAATCTGTGGCTATAGTAGTAAAGCTAAAGCAACTTATTAACATGCCTAATAGACTTATACATTAGTTTTGAACACAGAATTCTACACTTAATAGAATTCTGCGGTTGTGAATGAACTTCTGAAACTAAATAGCCTACATGTAATAAAGGTGCTGCACAAATGTGCTCTTTTGAGTAACTATAACAAAAGCAATGATGATGATGATGATGATGATGATGATGATGATGATGATGATGATGATGATGATGATGATGATGATGATGATGATGATGATGATGATGACGACGA
>NW_004797431.1:917947-924907 GCF_000002075.1 Aplysia californica | reverse complement strand
ATCGTCGTCGTCATCATCATCATCATCATCATCATCATCATCATCATCATCATCATCATCATCATCATCATCATCATCATCATCATCATCATCATATAGGCCAATCATAATATCTTAACAATCATCACCAAGAGCCAGATCGACGAAGGACGTCGTCGATCATGGTTCTCCTTTCATTCCTTTGCTCAGATGCTCTCAAAAAGAATAAAGGCTATAGAGGACTGTCCTTATCTTTCCCAGTCATCTATCTACATATAATATGTAGGCTCTCGAGGCAAATTGCTGTGGGACCACGTCTGTCCCGTTTGCCACCAATTTTCCCTGAGAGAGTTAGATGTTCAAGGTATGTCTATTCAAGTGTCCCAGTAAACTGTTGTCCCTTCCTAATTGGTATTACATGTATCAGGGAACAGTCCTTGTGGGTTTCTTTAAGTATTGGGATTTGGGAATCATCGGCATAGAAATGATAATTCAATCCATGATTTTGTAAAATGCTTGCTAAGGGCTGTGTATATAGTGTAAAGAGCATTGGTCCAAGAACGGACCCCTGTGGAACTCCATAATAGAGCCTGACCTGCTTTGAAAAGCTATTTTTAATTTGCACTGACTGAACTCTTTCTAGTAAATATGACTTATTTGTTGAAACTGGTTTAAGGTAACCGAGTTATTGCCCTTTAAATGGGTATTTTTTGTGACACCCTGTCGGGTCGAATCTGCTCTAACGGCCAGCTATAAAAGACAATCACTTGTACAAGTGGCCTCATCCCATTTTCTCCCCTGCGTATGTTTCACATTAAAACGACATTGTAAGACGCCTACCTGACCAAGATGACTAGATCTACTTTTCTCCCCAACAATGAATGGCGGTCTAAGACAATTTATAGGCCTACAATTGTGTACAAACCACAGCAGAATTAGCTACAGTAGAGTCCGTATCGACATAGGATATCAAAATTACGCTTCTATCGAAGTTTTTATAGCCCCCCCCCAGTTAAAAAAAAATGATGTGCAGTATGATATTTTATAACTACTGCGACCTGCTCACTTTCCATGACATGACTTTAATTTATTGTAATCGTCCATTAGTTCAGACCACTCATTTGGAAATAATTAAAGCATTATGAAACATCAGTGCTGTCGTTGTTTTAATGTTTCTTCCTCCTGACGATTGATTTTAATTTGTTGGATATTTACCTAATGTGGTTTTCATAGTTGGTTTTGAAATTGAAAGTTCCATTTAATGAAACCTTTTTCACAGAATCGCGAAGTCTTTTGTCAAACCTAAGGCGTAACAATCTGTAATCTGGTAGATACCTTGTCTGACCCTGAGGTTAGAACCAGGACAGGTATCAGAGGACTATAGTATTAACGAATAGGCTTAGGATATTTTAAATTGTGGTACCCAGTGGGGTCGAATGGGTTGTAAGGAGGGTGGGGCTTGCCGTGACCAAACATTGAAATCACTCAGATTATAAAGGACGCACCATGACAGTGAAACACACACACACACACACACACACACACACACACACACACACACACACACAAAGGTGAACATATAAATAAATTCAAAGGTATAATAATCGTGTTAGTGGTGATACCACGTTTGAAACCTGGAAATTAATTCTCACTTTGTACTTGATTTGTGTCCTTCGCTTCGGTTTTTGAGTTGAGCAAATTTGCCAATGACATTTTGACTGAAGGTTTACATCCTTCACAATCAACTATGAATAACATATCTCTTTTTCTTTCCATCCACAAAATTTTGGCAGAGAGAGAGAGATAGATAGATAGATAGATAGATAGATAGAGAGAGAGAGAGAGAGAGAGAGAGAGAGAGAGAGAGAGAGAGAGAGAGAAAGAGAGAGGAGTATGGCCCAGCTGTTTACTGATTGGGTCAATAAAAAACAAGTCGTGAGAAAACGCATTGTCTTTATTTCTGCGACATGTCGTAAACACAACGGCCTCCCTTTGACAAATCAATGGTTGGTTGGCGTTATTCATTCTGTAGATTTAGGTGTATTTAGTGTATTGTATTGAGCAAACGGACCACAGACCTATGATACTTAGAGCTACTCTCACAACCTGCAATGGAAAGCAAACAGGGGCGTGGCGTCACTTCCAGAGAAGGTGGTGCCAAGAACAAATTTATCACAACGAATAGTATTGCCTACTTATTACATCCTATTAACTGTACCTACTATATACGCATGTTCATTTAATTTTAATACTGATATATACTTCCATGCGAGAAGAATAGATAAGTGGCGGTACAATCTTTTATATAGATCGAGAGAGAGTTCAGAGGTCAAGATGCGCATAATCACATCACATCGTAATCCCACACAAAACAATAACTTCCAACTGATCAACAGAAAAGCACACATTCACAGTCAAGAACACGCATGCACTATTGCCCTCGGGGCGTCTTGACATAATGACCCCATTCCCTGATTCCTTGCAGTTCTGGTTTCTAGAAAGCAGACAATAAAACCTATTTTTAGACAGTTCGCAACCATGCCATGTGGCCATGTCCCGGCTAACTACCACTTCATCCCCTCCCAACCATACATACGCCAAATCAATCTTGGCCCTTTGGCCCAACAGTACAATCTCTTTTAGTGTGATGGGAGTACCTGTTGTAGTATTTTTTGCTGAGTTATGTTCTTAGTGATATCTCTTTTGTCTTCCGTCAAACGTCTGGATGGGGTATTAAAGAAACTTTTTTGCTATTCTTGGAAAGAAAACCCTGTTTTAACTGATTGAATCAAATAGTTTATAGATCATTTTGAATTATTTTGACTAGACGTCACACCTAAACAATGAACACCCAGATGGGTTCAGGCAGAGACACTGGTTCAGGTTGGGCCGATCTGGGTTCGGCGCCCTCGGTGAAGTCAGACGTAGGGAACGAAAGAGGCGGGGAGACCCTTGCGACCGGCAACGGGAGGCTTACCCGCCCTCCTCCCATTAGCCTAATTATAGACACCTTGACTAAAGACTGAAGTACTTAGGAATAAGAGAATGGTTTGAAAAAAATATTTTGATATTTTGTTAAGTTTTGGAACATCGTATTCCCTTTTTTGAAAATCCTTTCTCCATTTCAAAGGGTGGCGCCATGGCGCCATTTGCGCTTGGAGAGCCACGCCACTGAAAGCAAACAAAGAAGAACAGGGGAAGAACCACGACATCAAGAAGGCAATCGAGGATGACGTTACAAAGGAGTACAATAAGCTGTCACATGAGATCAAAGATGTAGAAGAAGAATGGCAAACATTCAAAAGTCCTTATCAGAAATATTGAAAAACAGCTGTGGCACCAAACGAATAGGGGGGGGGGGGGGGGGGGGCAACGGCAGAACGACACGCTTATGGAATGACGAAGCCAAAGAAGCGATTAAAATGAAAAAGAAGATATTCAAGAAAAGGCAGAAATCAAAGACCTAACATGATTATATAGAATACAGAAAAGCGAGAAGAGAGACCAAAAGAATGATCAAAACTACTAAAGAAAATGCATGGGAAATATTATATGGCGAGAAACTTGCCAAAACCTGCAAGGAAAAACCAAGAGATTTTTATAAAAGTGTGAACAGCATGCGGGTGAGGAAAGACACATACAACTCGACATGCATGTCAAACAATAAAGAGGATAACGCAATTCTCAGCAAGCATGCTATTAAGAAAAGATGGAAAAATTACTTTAAAAAAATACTCGACCCAGACGCTTGTCACGAGCATCAAGAAGAGTTCCAACCATACTATGGAGAGCAAACAGAACCACCAATACTGTTCAGAAAAATCGAAACGGCACTCAAAACCTGCCCCCAAAACAAATCCCCAGGGTCAGATAACATCACAGTGGAAGCCATAAAAGCTTGTGGAAACACCGGTACATTGTGGCAGAGGCGAATTTTTAATAGAGCTTGGGAGAAAAGAACATGCCCAGAATCTGGCAGAAAGCTATAGTGTTCCTGTTATGGAAAATGAAAGGCAACAAAAGCGACTGCACAACGTACAGAGGCATCTCCTTTTTAAGCCATGCAGGGAAAACATACACACACGAAAGTTTTAGAACAGCGGATAAGACCCATCGTAAAGAGAAATCTGAGCGAAGCTCAGTTTGGATTCCGAAAGGGAAGATGATGCACGGATGCGGTATTTGTATTATGACAGCTATGCGAACACCACAAAGAATCCAACATCGTCTTTATAGACCAGTCAAAGGCTTTTGACAGATAAGATAAGATAAGATAAGATAAGATAAGATAAGATAAGATACATCTTTATTGTCCAGATCCTGGCACATTGGTTTGGTGTTCCACCACGAGTACACACACACACACACGCACACACACACACACACACACACACACACACACACACACACACACACACACAATAACACACACACACACACACACACACACACACACACACGTACACACGTGCACACACATGCACACACAAGTAAGCTTACAATCACATGCATAATATAAATGAGCAGCAATATAAACAATAATAATCGTAAGCTAGATACACACTCAATGTTATTTTGATGCATGCTCTAAGGTCGTAAGTATACTTAACAAGATGGTTAAAAGAAAACCATGCAAAACTCTGGAAGACATTCGAAAAGTATGGTGTAAGAGGACAGCTGTTAGATAATGTCAGAGCCCAATGTACCAACAGTCGAAGCTCAGTAAGAACAAAGGAAGGCAATAGAGACTGATTCAGAGTAAAACCTGGAGTACGACAGGGATGCGTTTTATCTCCCCTCCTGTTTATAATCTATATTGACACAATAACGTAGGACGCAAACCAAAGGTCAGAAGCCTAAATGAACTTATATTCGCAGACGACCAGTGTCTTATTCATCCGAACCAACAAACCTCCAAAATCACACTACCAAAGTGAACAGCAGCTGCCAGAAATTTGACATGAAAATAAGCTCATCAAAAACAGAAATTATGAAAGTGAGCCGAAGCCATAGTTCCCTGAACATCAATGTCAATAGTAAACAACTGAAACAGGTGAAGGTGATTACATAACTTGGCAGCACTTTTTCTGAAAACGGGTCCATTCGCAGAGAAATGGAAATGCGAACTCAAAAAGCCAACGCTGTCACCTACCAGCTCGCACCCCTCCTATCTCATCCAAACATCTCCATGAATACAAAGACACAGCGTATCCCCTCAATATTCATACCAACGATATGCTGCCAGTACCAGACCTGGACAATAAGTAAAACTCCATGAAAGCAAAATCACTGCATGCGAGATGAAAACATGTATCCACAAAACCATTAACATCGTAAGACGAGACAGGCAGAGACATGAGGAAGTAAGAGCAATTTTTGGCACTGATTCCTGCCTGCATTTCATAGAAAGACAGAGAATAACATTGTTTAGCCACCTGTTACGTATGACAACATAGCCAGCCAGCTCGAGAGCCTATAACACCAAGCACTCAGGATATAAAGGAAGACGAAGGCCACGCAAAAGGAGGATTGAGGGTGTTAAGGAAACCCTGAAAAATCGTAATATCCCAATTGAAAGAGTTGAGGAGCAGGCCTACAAGTACTACAACAGAAAACTGCATCTCCTCTTGACGCTTAACGGCAACAGAGGATGAAAAATTATAAGTAAGCAAGTACTGAACAAAATAGTTACTGGCCCTCAGTCGACATTCTCTCTTCTATCTCAAACTGAAACAAGTTTGGTGCCCCATGGTCTAGGACATTTTATTCCACGTCTATGGGCGGCCATGAGAGTGCTCGGTCTAGGGTTATATTACAGTCAAACCTCGTTGTACTTGTACGGCCTCGTGTTATACCACCAGCCGCGCTTACTGCAATAATATGCCAATGTACGAAAATGTATTTGTGCCTTTACACCACAGTTCGCCAACTGCGTGAGTTGTACAATCCTTATTAATCTTATGTAAATTTGCCCCACTATACTGCCAGCGAATTTGTCGCCAGAGGTAGGCCTACACACTCCACAAAGCGCACGGCATCCACAGAGTGGTTGCTTGATATTCTCCTTCCTCGCACATGTTTCTGCGAGCTCGGCCTATTTCTAGCGCTTTTCTGTCCTCTGCAGATTTGTACTGATTTTGAAAAAAATATCGTTTTAGGGCTTGGCCATATTATTTATTATTGAAATTTATTTTGAGCTGGAATTAAATTCTAAACTTTGCTTGGAAAAACGTCAAAGGAGCTGTATCAACTCGGGCTGCCGGCAAAATATCTGGCGTCGCCAGCTATCAGCCCAGTGACCTAAAAGCTGGCGGGCGCCCGTAAGCCTTATTTTGTGAGGACCCACACTCAAATCTAAAGAGTATGTCTAAGACGGCGCGAGGACTGACGAATACAATGTGTTGGATAGAAAAACCCGTCAGTTGACAGGGGCGTTGACACATTTATAGCCTAGCTTCTGATCCTAGCTTCTTTCAATTTTGAAGTTATTTATAAGTTTGACTGGAGCTGTGATTGTAATTAGTTGCTACTTATGTTTTAGCTGCGCATGGCAATTACGCAAGACATAATTATCTAGATAAGGCAAGACTGGCCACAGTTTGTCTCTAGTCTCTACCAGTCTACCACTTGTCAAGATAACAATCGGCGGTATCCCATTATACCATCGACCCCTTTGTACCGCCAATTTTATGCTCGTCCCAAGGTAGGTGGTATAACGAGGTTTTACTATATACAAGTGCACAGTCTAAGATATTATGATCCAAGTTTATGGGTGACCATGACTGTGCCCAGTAAGGGTTATTTTTAATGACCCAAGCCTATCGACGGCCACGGCTGTTGATATCAAGGATATTATAATAATGCCCAAGTAAAATGGGCGGCGTGACAGTGCATGATCTAGGACATAATGATGTAAGTCTATGGGCGGCCATCACTTATTTAAAAAATTTTTTTTTAATTATAAATTAAAAAATGGACGAC
>NW_004797431.1:913674-917539 GCF_000002075.1 Aplysia californica | reverse complement strand
CGGACCTTTTTTGGAGATTTAAAAGGGGGGAGAAGGGGGCCATTTTTTAGAGAGAAAAATTTTTCCGTCGCTACCCGGATTCGAACCCGGGACCGGCCGGGACCTTTGAATGAAAGTGAAAGGCGAACACCTTAACCTGATCGCATAGACCTCGCCCCCCCCCCCCCCCCCCCCCCCCAAAAAAAAAGGATCAGCAGGGGAAAACATTCTCTGCATTTTCGACCTAAGTCAGGTCTCCACAGCCTGTCTATCAACAAGTGTGACCAGCAGCCACAGTGATCGTCGTTTGTTTTTGTTTTTTTCGTGTTTTTTGGTCAGAATACGGATGTGTATAAAATATGTACTTGAAAGGATTGTTGAACTGTACGTTGAATTGGCCAGTGTGCAAGAAACGCGTTATTGTACAGTGTATTTGCTGTCGAGTAAAAAAAAAAAAATCTTTTAAGATTAATTTATTGTCTTGTGAAGAACCCAGAACCACGAGGGAGTGTGCGCAGTAGAAGAAATGATCTTTTTCTTTATATTATAACACCCATTTATTGATCCTTACTTTGGCAAGATCAAGTAGCAATAAATGGCAGATTGATCATTGATGTCCCTTGTTGATCAGAGAAAGAAAGCAGTGGCGTGGACTTGTGTGTTGTTCGGTGGGCGTGGTAGGCGACAATTGGCGCCATGTTTGTTCTTGCGGCGACATGCTGGGGCTGGCATTGTGGCTGTCGCTGTCATTTATCTCTGTGGACAAATTTGTGTGTCGCTGTCATTCATCTCTCTCTCTCTCTCTCTCTCTCTCTCTCTCTCTCTCTCTCTCTCTCTCTCTCTCTCTCTCTCTCTCTCTCTTTCTCTCTCTCTCTCCCTCTCTCTCCCTCTCTCTCTCTCTCTCTCTCTCTCTCTCTCTCTCTCTCTCTCTCTCTCTCTCTCTCCCTCCCTCTCTCTCTCTCTCTTTAATTTTTTTTTTTTTGGGGGGGGGGTTTAAGTGTTTTACGGCGCTCGCAACTGCATAATGTCATATGAGCGCACGGACACATTAAACAGTTTTAGTTTGGTAGGAATTAATTTTGAATTTTGCCCGGACGGCAGCCGCAGCCTATGCCTATCGATTTTGTACCACCAAGGGATCTTTAACGAGTGCAACTTGCACGAGACCTCCGATAATTTTCGCAATTTTCCGAGAGGGCAAAGTGTAAGATCTGTGTTTGGGGTGTGGCTGAAAGACAACAGTAAGAAGGAGCCGGAGCCAAAGAGTAGCAGTAGAAAAGCTGTAGAAAGAGTCAGGAGCCCAGAAGAGGGGGCAAATGGAGGATGGGTTGGGGGCTGAAATTGGAGACGAAAGCAGACGACAGTACATGGTTAGAGAGTAGGAAAGGGGGTGAAAGAAGAACATTTTAGAGAAGAAAATGTTCTGTCGTTGCCAGGTTTCGAACCCAGAACCTATTGAATAAGAGGCAAACACCTTAACCTCTAGACCACAAGAGCCCCCTTCATCTATCTCTGTGGAGAAATTCAACTTGTCTTTCATAACTTCATTAACCAACAATAGTGAGGAGATGAGGGTATGAAAAGAGCTCCAACTACAAATGGCCTTTCGTTTACCTATATTTTCTTGGTGTGTCCGTAAATTTGTTTCTTTGTACATGTATTGTCCCACCATTAAAAACAATATCTTTCGTAATCGCTGCAGCAGCTGCTGCTACTGTTGTTGTTGTTGTCGTTGTTGTTGTCGTTGTTGTTGTTTTTGCTCTTGTTGTGAGAGACACAGAGAGAGAGAGAGAGAGAGAGAGAGAGAGAGAGAGAGAGAGAGAGAGAGAGAGAGAGAGAGAGAGAGAGAGAGAGAGAGAGAGAGAGAGAGAGAGAGAGAGAGAGAGTCCGTGGGTTGCCACTTCAATTACAGCCAGAGTTTCCCCACAAAGACAGGGCCGTTGCTTATCTATACTTGGGGACGGTGGGGCGGGGGGACTTTACTTTAATCGGTGAAACCGCTGGCATTATCCCAAGGCTTTAGTTAGAGAAAGAGAAGGGGCCCCCCCCCCCCCCCCCCACCCCCCCATACACACACACATCGGAGCAGTCGAGAGGGTAAGTGGTCTGAGAATGAGAATAGCTCCTGTTGAGTGCACAAAAACAAAACAAAAGCAAACAAACAAAAAGCAAACCCAGATACATGTTGTGCATGGGTCAGAACAGATACATTGTGTATAGTTCAGAACAGATACATTGTGTATAGGTTAGAACAGACATATACATTGTGTGTATAGGTTAGAACAGACAGATACATTGCGTGTATAGTTCAGAACAGATACATTGTGTATAGGTTAGAACAGACATATACATTGTGTGTATAGGTTAGAACAGACAGATACATTGTGTGTATAGATTAGAAAAGATAGATACATTGTGTATAGGTTAGAAGAGATAGGCTACATTGTGTTTAGGTTAGAATAGACATACATTGTGTATTGATTAGAACAGACATATACATTGTGTGTATAGGTTAGCAGGGATATATTGTGTGAATAGGTAAGAACAGACACAATGTGTGCATTGACTAGGACAGACAGATACATTGTGTATAGGTTAGAACGGACAGATACATTGTGTGTATTGACTAGAACAGACAGATACATTGTGTGTACAGACTAGAAAAGACAGATACATTGTGGGTATAGACTAGAAGAGACAGACACATTATGTGTATAGTTTGAACAGATACATTGTGTGTATAAATTAGAAGAGATACAATGTGTGTATAGACTAGAACAGACAGATACATTGTGTGTATAGACTAGAACAGACAGATACATTGTGTGTATAGACTAGAACAGACAGATACATTGTGTGTATAGGTTAGTACAGACAGATACATTGTGCGTATAGACTAGAACAGACACATTCATTGTGTGTATAGGTTAGAAGAGATACATTATGTGAATAGGTAAGAACAGATACACTGTGTGTATAGACTAGTACAGACAGATAAATTGTGTGTATAGGTTAGAACAGATACAATGCGTGTATAGACAAAAACAGATTCACACATTGTGTGTATAGACTAAAACACACATAAATTGAGTGTATAGGTTAGAACAGAAAGATACATTGTGTGTATAGACTAGAACAGAAAGATACATTGTGTGTATAGACTAGAACAGAAAGATACATTGTGCGTATAGACTAAAAAAGACAGATGCATTGTGTGTATAGACTTAAAACAGACACATAAATTGAGTGTATAGGTTAGAACAGACAGGTACTTTGTGTGTACAGGTTAGAAGAGAGATACATTGTGTGAATAGGTAAGAACAGATACAATGTGTGTATAGACTAGAACATACAGATACATTGTGTGTATAGATTAGAAGAGACAGATATATTGTGTGTATTGGTTAGAACAGACACATACATTGTGTGTATAGGTTAGAACAGACAGATACATTGTGTATTTAGACTAGAATAGACACATACATTGTGTGTATAGACTAGAACATATACATTGTGTGTATAGGTTTGAACAGATACCGTGTGTGTATAGGTTAGAACAGACAGATACATTGTGTATAGGTTAGAACAGACACCTACATTGTGTGTATAGGTTAGAACAGACAGATACATGGTGTGAATAGGTAAGAACAGATACAATGTGTGTATTGACTAGAACAGATACATTGTGTGTATAGGTTAGAACAGACACATACATTGTGCGTATAGGTTAGAACAGACACATACATTGTATGTATACGTTAGAACAGACACATACATTGTATGTATAGGTTAGAACAGACACATACATTGTGTGTATAGACTAGAACAGACACATACATTGTATGTATAGGTTAGAACAGATACATACATTGTGTGTATAGACTAG
>NW_004797431.1:912844-913574 GCF_000002075.1 Aplysia californica | reverse complement strand
TAGGTAAGAACAGACACATACATTGTGTGAATAGGTAAGAACA
The DNA here is from genome assembly GCF_000002075.1 of Aplysia californica. Taxonomy (NCBI): domain Eukaryota; kingdom Metazoa; phylum Mollusca; class Gastropoda; order Aplysiida; family Aplysiidae; genus Aplysia; species Aplysia californica. The sequence goes on along the minus strand of NW_004797431.1, from coordinate 913,531 downwards.
GACACATACATTGTGTGTATAGGTTAGAACAGATACATTGTGTGTATTTTGGTACAATTTGGTTAAATCCTCTAAATTTGAACGTGGTTATATTGGACTCAGAAGCTAGTCTTGACTCAATCTGACAAAATCCGAATGGCAGTGTGCACTGGGTACAAGGGGCCAAACCAGTGTGTTTTTAGCTGCTGAACACCAACACCCAAAACTCCATTGCAAACTTAAATAATGTTTTTTTCTGGTAACTGATGGACAATTAGTGAAGAAATACGCGAACACATCACCTACATTTGGAGTGAAAATACCGTCGAATTAAAAATTCATCTCGAACAGAACCGGGAGAGATGGGCGGAGAGGCTTGAAAACTCCCCAAACAACATGAGTGCAAAGAACACATCTTGAGGGTTCAAACCATGGTCTTCCACATCATGTCCCGACATGATACCAACTGAGCTACCAATTAATAGCCTACGGATGAAATTTACTCTCCAACGCTCTTCAAGCAAACTGTAAACAAATTATCCAAATCCAGAGATAAAGAATGAATAATGTTGAGGGACTCATTTTTCTTCTCGAATTCGTTGGTTGGTTTGAGGCACGGATCTGACTCATTTCTTTTTCTCCATAGTTCCATTTTGATTTGTATGACGTATCCCTTGTTTTTTCCTCAATACCATTCAACAGCTCCCC
>NW_004797431.1:911065-912226 GCF_000002075.1 Aplysia californica | reverse complement strand
CTCTGTCCGTCTGTCTGTCTGTCTGTCTGTCTGCCTGTCTATCTGTCTGTCTGTCTATCTGTCTGTCTGTCTATCTGTCTGTCTATCTAACGATCTTTCTATCTAGCCCAGTACAAGATAACAAGACATACTTTCCTACACCAGTAACCTACTCATGCTCTAACATACAAGCAATGAAACGTCCGCTTACAATAAGATGATTAAGCCGATTAGACGGTTGGGTGGGGAGGTTCTTGTTTTATTTTGTTAGTCGTTATACATGTGCATACATGTACATATATACACATGCCGTTCAATTTCAAGTGGTTTCTTTTACATGTACATGTGTACATGTATTTTGTTCTGTTTGTTTAAAATGCCTGCTCCTGTTTTTAGATAACTTATTTGTTAGTTCTACACATTTGTTTCTTTATCTGTAGATTTCTACAACTTGTTTTTTGAGGGTTGTTTTGTTTTGTTTCGTACAACTTTTGTCTCCCTGTCTGTAGAATATGTTTGTTTGGTTATTTGTTTGTTTGTTTGTTTACAACACCTGTTGTCTCCTTGTCTGTTTAGTTGTTTCTCTGTCTGTAGAGATAACTTAATTTGTTTGTTTCTTTATTATACATGTAGTATGTAGCTGTTATCTTCCTGTCTAGTCTGTAGATAACTTGTTTGTTTGTTTATTTGTTTTTTAGTTTACTACAGCTGTTTTCTATCTGTCTGTAGATAACTTGTTTGTATGTTTGTTTACTACAGCTGTTCTCTCCCTGTCTGTTCAGCTGTTACAGAGGCTCCTCCACAGCGACTGGCACTACCTACCAAGCTATAAAAAGAACGCCATCTTCCTCACCTCTCACGTACACCCTGTGGTCAAGGTCACGAGCCATAACCCTGCCCCCTCACGCTGTGGACAAAGCTCCCCCTTCTCCCTGATCCATCCCCCTGTTTTCCGACCCACAACAGACAAAAAACTACGAAAGCACCACTCGGCCCCTCGTCTAGAGCTCCGTCCCCTCTCATCAGTCACCCCAAGCCCCGCCCCTCTCAGAGACACTAGCTCCGCCCATTTCTCTTTGAACACTCCGAGAAGTGTCCACTGGCATCCGGTTGCTATCCAAAAGTCTACAAAATCAGAACAACTTTTGCATTCCAGGTATGTACCATACGGATTGGGGGGGG
>NW_004797431.1:908432-909439 GCF_000002075.1 Aplysia californica | reverse complement strand
TATATGTGCTCTGTGTATGCATGTGTACCTGTCCTCGTGGTTTTATGCACCCCGCAAAAGTTAGCAAAATTTCATCATTTTTTGCATAATTTCTGATTATTTTCCTTTATCATTCTTTGTTAAAGTTAACAGAATCGCATAATTTCACATTTTTGGGCTCAGTTCGCATAATTTCAGAATTTTTCTTGCACAAAACGATGGGGACATGTCTACGAATGTGTATATATGTGTGCGCGTGTGTGTGGCTCTGTGTGTGTCTGTGTTAGTGTGTGTGCGTATGTGTGTGTGACAATGTGTGCGTGTGAGTGCGTGTGTGTGTATGTGAGTGAATGTATTATATTATATGTGTGTATGTATGTGTGTGTGTATGTATGTGCGTGAATATTTGTGTGTGTATAGTATAGTGTGTGTGCGTTTTTATGTATGTGTATGCATGTGTGTGTATGTAATTGTATGTATTTATGTGTTTAACTGTGTGTCTATGTGTGTATGCATATGTCTGTGTGTGCGTGTGTCTGTGCGTGTTTGTTTGAACTCCTACTTTATGTCGACAGACCACAACCCTCTCTCTGCCCGAATACACACCTCACGCTGTGCGCACACCGGGCGCTGTGGTCAGGGAAACGACAGTCCTGTCGACCAGATCAGAGGGCAAAGGCGACGATATCTCGGGTTTGACAAGTGACCTTGAAGAGGACTACACTTTGGAGGTTAAGGTCACCTTCCCACAGTAACAAGAAATGTGATGTCAACATTTTACGCTCCCATTGACATCATTGAAATCATTTAGGAGGAAGGCGGCTTTGACACATCTGTTTGAGGAGCGGAAGAATCACCTTAGTGCTACACTACAGACGCTTTTCTTCCCATAGTGGTGTGGTAACCATAGCAACCACTTAGAAGGTAGGTGTGGGATGTGTATACATTATGCATGTTTATATTATTTATATATCTATATCTATATCTATATATATATACAGAGAGAGAGAGAGACAGAGAGAGAGAGA
>NW_004797431.1:875499-908332 GCF_000002075.1 Aplysia californica | reverse complement strand
GAGAGAGAGAGAGAGAGAGAGAGAGAGAGAGAGAGAGAGAGAGAGAGAGAGAGAGAGAGAGTATTATAAAGGTGTTAAATACATTTACAAGGCAAGAGAGCTGCCTCCTGCACCAAAAACTAGGAAGCTGAGATCTAGGATGTGGCTGACAGTTTGACTTCTTAAGATCTTGAATAATAAAATGTGATGTATGGAGGTATAAGGCATGGAATAATAAAATATTATTTTGTTTAGAAATACAGTGGAAACCTGATGTAACATTAATTACAGGGATGGTTGGACCAGAGAAAAAGTCCTGTACATAATGTATGTCAAATCACAGTTAAATCAGAAATGCAAGGGAAGTAAGCATTTGTGGACTAATTCAGCTGTATTTATTTATGAGTAGTTTCCCTTGCCACAAGTACCATGTGGCAGGTCTGTGCATGACACTGACACATTACGTGTGTGGGTAGCTACGGCTAGATCGAAGTCTGCAGCACACAGTAGCCCTCTCTCGCTTCACCCGCTGTGTGTGCTTGCAGTGGGGTGACTTGTGTGGGCTTGCTCCATCACTGCGTTACTCCCTCTTTCTCTCTCTCTTACTTTTTACACATTGTTAACGAGCCTTTGTTCCTGCTATAACCGATTGGGCGCTCCGATGAGGCCCTGTTATTGCCGATAACTTTTAATAGAGACAAAGAGTAGGAAAAAAAGGGGATTTAAATTATCGGATCTCGTTATTTCCGGGCCTGTTATATATGGTTATTGGGGTCGGACCAAAAACAGTCTTCAATTGTAAAATTATTATACTGTTATAGTATAGCTCATATCATAATTGTTATTTTTATATTTTACTGTGGACATAATATAGACACTGAAAAAAGTACAGGCTATCTTAGAAAAAGGACCCATTTGAAGATTAAAGGACAACACTCAGTAATTTTTGCATCAAATATAACAAAACTTCGAACAATATGAAGAAAATTGACTTGCCTAACCGAGAAATATCAAGTACGATCTTAATGCACCTAACCAAAACTGAGTTAACTCAAAACTTTATGTCTTCTTAGAAATCATCCATAATGCGTATACACACATTAAATAACAAATGAATCAAAAATGACATTGCCAGATCAACTACTGGAAGATGGTGGCTATCTAAATTCTATGCTTAAGCTGTTGACCATTTCTCTACACACAAGCCGACACCACTGGAAATTTTTATGAACTCTGAACCAGGAGCATGTCACTGTTTCGATTCTTTGGACTACATATTGGTTCAACATTGAGTTTCAACTGTTCAATTGTCTGTGTTCTGTTTCCCTAGACTTAAAGACCTTTTATAACCTCCTAGGGTTAGACTATATCTACTTGGTAAATAAACATTCTTCGTAATTATGATACACTGTTGCTGTAGATTTGATTCTGTGATTATATGAAGGATGGGCATCCCTTGAAATTGCTGAATTTAGGTCAGATTATTACATTCGACTTGTATACTAAGCTACTGCTTTGAGATGTTCAGCCACTTCTGTATCTAAAAATAAAAGCAATGACAAGATTTAGAAACCTTCTATTTGTCATAAGCTGGTTTGAAAATCTGAAAATAGTGAATCATAGCAAATGTCTGCAAGAAACAAACTTTTTTTTCCACAAAACAATTTGTTGGTGCAGTCAGTTGCTAACTACTCTTAAAAAAATTCTGCATTCTATTTCATGAAAATTCCAGAAAATATTCAATGCAAATAAACAAAATCCCACACAGAATAAAATGTGTATGATTGCGGTGTGTGTGTGTGCATTAATATATGTGAGGCAGCGTGGTGAAATCAAGCGCTCGTCAGTTTTGGGGCATATGAAGTTATTGGTTTCATCGTAAAGACTGTCCATTTGCCTTTATTTTGATGAAAAAAACATCCATTTATCTTGAATACAAGTTATGATACAAGCGATTGAAGGAAATGGGGGTCACATGGTTTCAGAGGTAAAATAAGAGAGAAAATGGCCGCCAAAGTTGAATTATTTTCTTTGCTTGAGAGTCCGAGAAAATTTACATTTTTTAATGACTGTAATCAACCTTTTTCAGTAAAAATCCGCACTGAAATGTGTTCTTCAAAGGGTATGAAAGGTGTTGAGCCAAAAAACAAAAATTTGATAAAAATTCCCAAACATGCAGAAAAATGCCAGTTTCTTGACTTTCATTATTTTGACGAGCGTTCGATTTCACCTCGCTGCCTCACATATGATAGGCTATTTATAATTATAGTTAGGTCTAATACATAGGCCTACTGCACCAAACTCGATGCCCACAAGAAAACTAATTATTTGATTTATTCATAACTTTCCCAATTTTGCATGGACTTGCACTAAATTTGAAAGGAATTATATTTGATCATCCAGTAGCCATAATCAATGACTATACACAAATCTGAAAAAGTCAGCAGATGAGCACCACTGTATCATCCATGTCGGGAGCATTTCCTTCTTTTAAAAATTAGTGCACTTTTGCTCAGCGTCTGTATTTCAGGGTTCATGAAGACCATTTTTGGAAACTGCTAATGTTATCAGCAGTAACAGTCTGGTGGCAAAGAAATAGGCACTTGCCAGTAATTGGGTTAGCGATGACAGTGAAATACTCTTTTTGTCTGTGGCTTGTTCGAGGACCAAAAGGAGTCTCACTACAACATAATTAATAATACACCACATAACACATAAAATGTGGTAGACTAGAATAGAAGTTATTTTGAAAAGCTGACCTAGCCAGGTATCATAAAATAGGTTAAAAAGCTGCATAATGCCTAAGAGCATGAATACCGACCGATACCATTTCAATGGCCATAGAGAATGCATTCCCCTCACCTGGCAGATCAATGGCATTCAGGCTGACCAAATAAAAAGATCACAAGGAGCACGTCTTCATTAATAGTCGTGAGTAAATAAAGACCCTCATCTCCCAATAACTTCAGGAAAGCCAAGTACAATGTGTTATAATCATTATTATTCGCAAGCATGTTAAAAAACCCATAACACTAACACTGTTGTATATCCAACAAGTTTAAACGAAACTTGCAGTCTGAAAATATTCTTCATTGAGACTGATCAACATAATGTACACACAAGTCTTGTCATTTTTGCCAAACATTCCAATCTTTACTGATAACGTTAGCACAGTTCAGGTGCAGAGGACAAGGATGCACAAATCTTTACTGATAATGTTAGCACAGTTCAGGTGCAGAGGACAAGGATGCACAAGGGCACTTAACAAAAATGAAGCAAAATTGTAATTTTTTATCATCTTTCTTCAACAGACTGCTTTGCTTCCTGCTCTCGAGTTCGCTTTATATTTCTTATCTCCAACTTTTGAAGTTCATCTGAAAAGATGGCTGTTAAAGCTGGGATCACTTTGGGAAGGCTCTTCATGGTTCGAGGACACACCTGGCAGGAAATAAGTAGAGTACATTCTTACTATCCAGCAGTATAATAACAGAACATGAATACCTGACAAAAAATGGTAAAATACTTGAAACATAAAAAAAATAGGCCAACATGAAAGCAAATTAAAAAAGCAGAAAAACTGGTTTTAAAAATTAGAAGAACAAGAATTCTTCTGTGAGTGGTTCCTGCGTGTACTGTACCAACAATTCACAAAATGAAAAACGATAAAAATGCATTTCTGTAGAATTAGGGAGAATGTTGTGTCCATGAGAGAATACATTTTATCTTCAGAATTTAAAAAAATCAGACCCAGAGGGGGGCTGTTGTTGCAGCTTTTCGGCTCTGGCCCTTCACCTCAAACAAGCATACTGTGTTCAAACCAATATCACATTGCAGACAATCAGTAGGCCTACTTTCCTAAAAATTAATCCAAATGTTGAAAGCCCTGAAAATGTATACAACACTCTTTTTCTCCTACAGGTTCCGATGGTATATTTTTTTTCACAATTAAATGCACTCATCTTGCAGGTAAGACAGACCACACCTTAACGTTCCAGCAAGAAGATGGAGATGCTTGATTAAAAATAGTCCCCACATGGGAATAGAACTCTAGTCTTCTACATGCGACAGCGCAGTGCTGAACTGCGACATGACGGATGCTGCAAATTCAGACAGACATAGCCTATGATCTAAGAGCAGTCAACATATCTAAAAATAAAACTAAGAGGCATCCAAACATATTCTTAGACTTATTCACTGCTGAGCAAATCTTAACTCAAGCACATTTTGTTGATTCTTCACCTGCATATTGTCAAAGGCAATCCCCACATTGTGAGGCATATCCATGTTGAAGAAGGGGACCATGTGAGCATAGCGCTGGCTGAAATGGGTCAGAATAATATTCTCAGCCTTCATCTTCGCACCAACAGACATTGCCTCAGAGAAAGTGCTGAAAACAGAGAGAAACATAACAAAAATGTCTTCGAAAATAGTTCACCGTGAATGAAAATCCATGCTTTCTAAAGACTTTAAAGTGGGCTGATGAAATAATATAGAGATGAATGAAAAAAAGACCTAAAAACATTAACTAACACTCCAGCATGGATAACAGAAAGGGAAGGCCTTTTATGTGTCTAAAAATATTTGTTGAACATGCACTCTCACTAATCAAAGTCAAGACTGTGTTCAGTGCTTCCACCAGCTGAAGCTGAAAAGTAAGGAAAATGCTGCCGGGGTCTGGGGCCCCCAGCAGGGTTCAGGGGGCTAAGCCCCCGAAGAAATAGAAATTTAGTGCTTCTGGAGGGCTGAAAATGGCATTTGGGAGCCTGTTTGAAGAGATTGCCTGCAAACCATAACATTTATTTTTTCACCAACATTTTGTGTTGTTTGATTTCTTCACCTACATATCCTCCCATTGCTGGCAATGTTTAAAAGCAGGTTCCCCTTCCATTGCTACTATAATTCAATTAATTTGTCATCGCACCATTGATAGAAGGCAAACCAGCGAATAATGAATAGATATAGGCACATGTACCTTCACAATACAGTTACCCGGTGTATACCCTAATTTTCCTTAAATTTCACGTCCGAATGTCGCATGTCACAACCTCGGAACACCACTTCGAATTAATCTTGATGTTAGTAGTTTTATGCTGGTTTAAGCATAAATTTCTTTCATCGCGGCCCTTATCACGTACCCATGCTGTAGAATCTTTGTATTGGTCATTTCTCTAGATCTAGACAAATTTGTAAAAAAGTTTCTTTCTGACAGTAATTTTCTGTCTAAGATCACAAGTCAATTTACTTGATCAACACGCAGATTTTCCAGCCACGGCAACAATCCGAAGATAGACAGAATGAGTGAAATTCATTCATAATAGAAAGGAAGAAATTGGCACAAAAAGTTCGCCAGATTTTGATTAATCCACAGGTAAAAATGTACTGCTGACCAACCCGCAATGAATGCATAATGTGGCATAGTGGAATAATGGCCGATTGCAGGAAATGCTCTATCTGGTAGGTTTCTATAACTTTTAACTTGTTGCCGAGAGAATTACCGTAAATATCCGTAACTTATACTAGTACTAGACAATACGAAGGCGAGTATGGATCTTTTGCTACGGAATTTCGGTAGTCCTATGCTGTCGCAGCTTTTTACGGAGGGAGTTGATAATGATGGAGGAGCAAGTACGGAAGTGGCAGAAAGTACGGATTTCCGTAAAAATACGGAAGAGTGGAAGCATTGTGTGTTACATTTCCAAGCAAGAGTGATTGTGAATGTTCATCTTAATCAATATAACAACAAGACTTATTTTCAAAATAAAAACCTCACAATATTTTTTGTAATGGCTGCTCAGCGGCAGATAACAGAGACATAGCCTACTTTAAAGAAACTGTTTGTTAATCTGTATGTGTCTCATTGGTACCTGGAAAAAGTCTTCTTGACGGACAACCAGAAATACAGTCCAAATTGTCAGAGACAGTGACCCATTGACGAAGAGAAAAGTGATCATCTAAGACAGATAGACATCTTAGACTGTGTCATTATAATATCAAAAGAAAAAAAGGAAACGGTCGTTTGTACAGATGATTATCTTATACAGGTAGTCGTTAGAGCAAGTTCAACTGTATTCTAAACAAAGTAGATTAACTGCCAACATGCATGCCCCTCTCAAAGAACCCTCCACAAGTGAGAAAAGACCTGTCTAGGGATGTTACAAATGAATCTGAACCAGTGCCATATATACACAACACATACCTATGTTTGCTTACGGCAGCATTCTCCATGAGAGCGTCCTCGTGTGTGGCTTCATGAATCAACAGATTACAATTTTCTCCTAGTGAAACAGAGAAAAGTATCATTAGTGTTGTGCAAACGATAGAAGTCTAATAAAAAAATACAACAAGATGACAATTTGATGATTTCCAACTTAACAAGGCTTGGAGGATGATATATAATTCAAAAACAAATGCAACTAAAATCTTCAACTATAGGTTAATTTCAGCATCAGGCTATACATTAGCATTCAGCCATCAGTGTTTAGAAAATTTCATGTAAGTTTGACAAAGAATCATTGAGAAAATTAATGTTCAACGATCAGTGTAGGAGTGGGGATAGAGTACAAGTAACAGTTATCATTATCATCATTGCCTTTCTCACCCTACATCATACACACCAAGTAAAAACATTTTCTGCCTTTTCCTCTCCTAGGCTAGCCTCTTGATCTTATTCCATGTCTTCCCACTTTTCTGCACCTCATTCTCTGTGGCTGTTCATCAAGTTCCAAGTAACAGTTATGCATTTATTACTTTATGTGAAAGTACTGGTATTGAATGAGACAAGAAGAAATACAGCCATACAGCGCCCATTCCAAGCAACCAGACACAACACTGATCAACTTGAAGTCTGACTACTTGCATTTTGCCATCACATATGGACAGTGAATTGTTTCCCCACCCAGGTTCACCTCCCCTACCCCTAATGCACAAACACACAACAGCATATGTATCGCGACGCGATGGAATCAGGCACTCATCAATTTTTGGGCATATAAAAGACTCCCCAAAAGAGACGTAACATAAATATTACGTTATAACAGCATCACCACATGTTGGCAAGGATGTACTACAAAAGTATAAATTGCTGCCCACTTACCAGCAGTAACAAGATTATCACAAGGTCTAGTGTCTCCTGAGTAGGCCAACTTAAATCCATTGCTGTGGGTGAAGGTCACACCATATGAATTGAAACAGTGCTCCACCTCCACTGGCTCATACTGTGGAAACAACGTTTGAGTCTTGGTCAAACAGACGCATATGCAGTGGTGCCCACCTAACAGCAATGCTCTTTGGGAAGCAGGCTTTGGTTACTGTTAGGCTGATGTTGCTGCAAACTGTGCCAACTAAATTATGGGGGGGAGGCTCTAAGCTTCATCAATAATGATAACTCTACCACCCCCCACCCCCTCCAAACACACGGACAAATGGATCCTGATTCTTAGGATGCGGTGATTTTGTTATGTCAGAAAGAGAGGGCATAGACAGAGTTTGAGCATCGACAGTAATGTTTTGCACAGTAGCTAAAACTTTACTTCTGCTCAGACTTTGGAAGAATTATGGATCTTGACAAGAGGGTGAGAACTAAGCACACTAAGCGTGTGCGTTTTTGGATCAGGCAGTTGTTTTGTGTTCTGAGGAGAAAAATAAGAGAGGAGGGATGCACATATATTGAAATTATATGCCAGTGTCACTGTTCACAGTTTTTGAATCTTTAGAATTTCAAAAAAATATTTCATTGGACAATTAATAGCAATGAAGGTTGGTTGCTGTTCATGGGGGTTATTTATAAAAGAAAAATTCTGTTTCATAAGCTTAGGTTGCTGTTAGATGGAGATAGCTCTTATCTGGGTTGCTATTAAGTGGACACCTCTGTATTGACATACTATAATATAGTAACAAGTTGTTAGGGCGAGGAAAAAGAAAGAGGGAAACCACTACCAACTGACTGAAAACAGCAAATTGAAGGGTGAAAGACAAATTTAAAGAGTTTGAAAAAAAAATTGACGATGGCGAGCCCGACAAAACGCTTGTATAACTTTCTTTTCTTTTCTTCCACAAGTAACAGCACAGGACAAATATTGATTTATTTTCATGGCGACACAGCGTTTATAAAGCACAACCTACATGTTACAAATGTTGCATTATCAGACTATTACCGGCAAATTTCCAGGTGGTAACTAAAGCAAAAATAGATCTTGATTTTCCGGATTGAATTCCGGATTGAACCTCGGTATCACACATACACTTCCGCCTAGCGCTATAGCCACCTGTTTGCGTGAAACGTACTCTCAGACAGGGGAAAGCCGAATGTACATCACAATCGCGACTGGCAAATAAAAACTTATGGATGTTATAGGATTTAATTTTATGTATTTTCACGGGTCTTTCTTGGGGTAATTTGCAGATTTTCTCAAATTCGCGGGGCATTCTCAGGGCGTGGCGATTTTTTTCAAATTCTCGGGTAATTCCTTGGGGCCCTCGGGATCCCCGGGGTCTGCCATCACCCTGAGTGACACAAATTTCATCTTCAAAGGGGCATTCTTGTCAAGGGTTTTATGAGGGGTTCTAATGATTTTTCACTCACTCTGTTAATTTTGTCAAAGGTAGAGATATGGCCTCTTAAAGAACCTTATCTTAAAGATATCTAAAAATAACATTTCTGGAAAATGAAAGTAACAAATCAAGTAAAAAACATCTTAGGTTTCTAGAAATTTCCCCAGGAGGACTCAGGCGGATATTGGAGCGGGAAGTGGAGCATGTATGGCAATGCCCTGAGTGCTAGGATGTAGTTCCTTGGATCAAGTAATCAAGTAATCAAATTTCCCCCAAAAGTAGTGGCTCAATCTCACATGTGTCAGACTCAGCTCCCGTAACACGTCGTCCGCTGTGGCTGTCCGGACCTCCATCTCATCGGTGGCCGCCAATCCTTGCTGGTGGTGCATGAATCTGCGACACATGAGACAAGACAGGAACCTTTGTTTATTCTTTAGTTTTAGTAAGAGTTTTATGGCACTTGCAACACAATAAGGTCATATAAGTGCCGAAGATTAGAGGTGTTACAAGAGAGTAACAAACACAAAAAAGGAGGAGGAGAGATAAAGATGATAGATGTTTGATAGGAAAGAAGAAGCAAACCACACCGGAGCACCCGCCAACCACCCACTTTGTTGTGTTTGAGTAAAGAAACCCATTTGACACAATAAAAGTTATATAGTACAGGGAAAAAGACAATCAGATGGACAGAAACAAGAGAGCAAAAAAAGGAAAAGAAGTATGGGCTCCCAGTGGCGCCCTCCAATCATTGACAAGGCTGGTATCTCAGCAACGTTCAAGGCAACTCAATTTCAGTGGGAAAGACAGGTAGATCTAAGTATATTCTTAAAAGCAAAAAATAAAAAAAGAAAGAGAAAAAGACAGATTAGTATTTAATAAATGCAACTGGCCAGGGAGCCAAAGAGAGTTTTAACCAACCCCCCAAAAAAGGGGCAGAGGATAAAATTCACAAACAGTCCATTTCCCACCCCTCTATCTTCCAATGTTAGGTATATGTGAGAGTATGAGTGTGTACATGAGAGATAGGGGTAGAGAAAGCGAAGGGATAGAAGAGCAATTACAGATACCATAAATCTTAAAGCTAACCTAAACAAATGATTTACTGGTTCCAGTTCCTGGTCATAGAATCGCAGCCATCGTCTCATCTGGATAGGTGCCATCACAATAGCTGAGCTGTGAGGTAGTTTTTTTTCATCAAACGCTCTTTTTCTCTCCTTCAAAAGCGAGAAAAGTCCCTGTGAAACAAAAATCAGATTGTTTTTTTTTCAATTACTGATTGACAGAAAAATATTTAGCACACATTTGGTACTGTAGGGAAGAGTAAGATGTCAGACGCTGCTGAAATCTCTTATCTTGAAATGAAAAACAAGAAACTTAAGGCTCTTACAACACATTCGTAGAAAAAATAATGGATACTAATAGATATTTCTTTAAAACAAATCACAGACTCCACTCAATTCATCTTTATATTTGACCAACTTTTGACATTCCTAAGACGATAAATAATTTAGAACATTTTACTAAAATAAAAGAGGCATAAAATCAGGATGTCTTTTACTGATTTTTCTCAAAAACATGATGAACAACTTTGACCATCATCTAAAAGGTAATCCTCACCAGGTGGTGGTCTGCGTGCATATGAGACACAAAGATGGCCTTCACTTTCCTCAGCACACGGCTGGCCTTCTTGGGACCAAAGAAACGATACAGCTGACCATAGGAGTCCTCTCCGCAGTCCAAAATGACGTTTGTGTGTTTGCTGCAAAAAGTTTGGTTGAACACAATTGAAAATATGTTCATCACCTTGGTCCAACAAGAATATATCAAGAATGAGATTTCCATCTTTCTGGAACGTGGCATGTGGACTCTTCTTCAGAAAATCTGATAAGCGATGTGAACTTGAGAGCTCTTTTAATGAATGCAATTACCGAATACCAACAGAACGCCATTTTCAGTGGAAACAATGTAGACGATGGAATCTTCTCAATATCTTTGTGATTAAATTTCTTTACTTACATGTAAAATCATCAGCCTTTACCTTGCTGAATGCCCTTCTTTTGAAACTTGTTAAATATTGGACAAGGAAGTTAAACAAGGTCGTCTACCCATTCTTGATAGCACACAAGAAGGGCATCCACAGGCAAGGGTGCAGCCTTCAATTGGAAAAGTTATGCTGTTTTATTCTTTGGGACAATGAGGGTGTCATCATGACAGACCACTTAGAATATGGTCACATCACTGAGCGTTGTTGATGAAACTATGATCTATCTTGGCCAAGAAAAGGCTAGGGAAGCTGCGAAAAGGAACCCTCCTGCTGCGTAACAATGCTCCAGCACACAGGGCAGTGAAGGCAAATCAGACAGCAGAGCAGTGACGTAACGAAATTCCCCCTTACCCACCTTATAACACCCTCTTGACTTTTTCCTTTTCCAAAACGAGAAAAAAAAGTTCTCAAAGGACATTTGCATAGTAACGAAGATCCTATATCTGTTGTGCAGGAATGACTTGAGCCTCATTCGAGGTCATATTATGCTCGAGGACTTTTGAAGATCAAGCATTGATGGAAAAGATGAGTCAATTTGCAAGGTGATTATGTAGAGAAGCAGCATTGTGAGTATCAAATTTGAACTTTCTAGCTTGTTTCTTTCATAGTTTGGATTAAGATTTCTTGAACACCTGTCATATCAGAAAAAAAATGGGAGGAGATCAAATTTTTTGTGTAAAGCATGCTGGCCTGTGGGATCATACGAAACGGTTCAGTGACTCGACACAAAAAGACGTTTAGACAAAATTTGCCCCCCCCCCCCCCCCCGGACCTATTTCATTTCTAATTATAAAGAAAAGTATTTTCAAACATTGGAAATAATAATAATTTATCTTTTTAGTATGAGTTTTACAACATCTTGCAACACAATTGGGTCATACAAGCACGGAAGACTAGAGGTGTCACAAGAGAGCAACAAACACAAAAAAGAAGGAGAGATATGGACGGCAGATGTTTGATAGTATTAAGTAGCAAACCACACCAGAGCACCTGCCAACAACCCACTGAAATAATAAGAGTGGGCACCTTGCCTTTAAAAAAATATTACCTTAGTTGTACCAGAATGCAGCTCTGAGCTCGAATCCGGTTTGGTTCTGATGATCCAGTGCCCAGAAACACAACTTTAGGGTAGCTGGACACAGAGCCTGGGAATGAACAGTCATATGTGAGTTTTTAAAAATGCCAGGCACCTGAAACATTACGTAAGCATTTTCTGGAAAGAGGGGGGAGGGTGGGTTTGGACAGGTGTGTGAAGTACAGTGCTTTTTAAAATGCAGATCATGTCATTTCTGAGGAAAAGCATTTAGCCTCCCAACAGGACACAGGCCATATTTCTGAAAGGATTAGAAAAACTCCATTTGAAATCAAACCTGAGATGAGGCAAAAGGTAAACAGTAAAACAAAAAGATAACTGAAAGACTCTTCCCAACCCCCAGCTACATTCTAAGAGAATCTTTTCAACATACAGTGAAAGAAAGCAATATAGAAGATCTTATATATGTGCAGTGAGGACACAAAGCTAGACTGAGAAATGATAGAAGAAATGCTTTAAATGCTGAGAACTCATTTACTTATTGAAAAGAAAAAGCATGGCGACAAAGAATAGTGGTTCAGGGACAGGGATATTGATGAGTACCAGTCCTGGCATATAAGAATAAAAATAAAAAAATCAACCATTTTTCAAAGTCTCCATGGAAAATTTTGGACTTACAATGGCTCGTCCAAATGCACATTAACTCTCACGAGCTTTAGTTTGTGATACACACTCCAAATGAGTTTTCGTTTTAGGAAGCATTTTAAGACACCGGCTCCACAATTAGGTCATAAAAGTTCTGATGATAAAAGGTGTTTCAGGAGAGTAACGAACATAAAAAAGGAGGAGAGAAAGGGACAATGGATGTTTAATAGGAAAGAAGGAGCAAACCACACCAGAGCATCCAAATTAGTTCACAAACTCACCATTGCAGTCACAGTTTCTGTAAAGCTGTATGATACATATCTCAGTTTAATGAAATATGGAGTACACATCGACAACTTCAATACATGATAAATAAGTGTTACCCAAATTAACCCACTGGAAGGAAAAAGTGATTTTCTTTTTCCACTCTATCCTCTTAACATCTCTGTGCATTGCATTTATACACTAGCAATGATCTAAACACCAGCTTCAAAGCTTGACCTAGTGCTGCCCGTTATAACGTGGACTTTGCGCCACAGGAGAAACTTTGAGGTACAGATTTTCCTATCGAGGTGTGAAGAATGCTAGTGACTGAGCAGTAAAAGGAATGTACCCCCTTCAGTGTTTTTCATAATACATCAAAAGACCTAAATGCTTACTGTTGGAGTGCGAAAGACAAAAAAGCTATACAGAAACTTTACTTACTTTGACCATTCTCATCTTCTGACTGGCTCTCATGGGAAGAAGAATTGCCCAATTTGTCAAGCTCCAATGTCACCTCAGGAATTTCTAGGAATGGTTTCTGTATGGCCTGGCAGTTGAACTCATCTGCCTCTCTGAGAGAAGACCACACACAGAGAGACTTCAAATTACCAAGTTGCTTATTTTGTCCTTTCAAAAGTATTCCCACAATCTACAACTACACATTTCATCACCTTCTTATAGATGTGGGGAACAAAACAAAACCCACTGCTCATCACCCTTTTCTAAAGTAAACTTACAACACAAACATCAACACTTTGACAATTGCAAAACGTATTTATGCCCACAGTCCTTATTTTTTCCTTCCCTTTTACTTCTCTACAGTACAAAGACAAATGCCCATCCTGCCAACGGTACCAGGTTAGTACAGAAAAGCATTAACACTTTCCCTACCGCGAGCCGCAAAATACGGCTCGAGTGGCTCGCTATCTATTTCAATCCAATAATGAAATTCTCGGACGATCCAAGTTTTCAGAATAATAGAATAGACTTCCTGTTAGCAGATACGACAGAAAATATAGCACCGGGAGACGATTTTCAGTTATTTCATAGCTTTTTTTTTTGTCCCCTTCGAAACGTAAAAATGAGAAGAAAAGCGCTCCCCTGACTTCAGTATATCTCTCATATTTTCACTTCTATATTAGATACCCATACATAACTTTCAGCATTTCTTTGCATTACTTGAGGCAACCTACTTGGCAAGTTTGAATGATGCTGTTGTACTTTTTTAGATATGCCCTTTCAAAGCTGGAAAATTGTTGATTTCATATGACACCTTCGATATTGCATAATCACTTTTAGAAACCCCAAACTTATATAATTGGAATAAATATTCAATATTGTATCACCATCTGATAGATTATTTTTTAACCTTTAGTTTGACGGGCCATAAGATATGGTTTGTATGTGTTTAGTTGGATGTTTTGACATTTTCCTGTGGTGGGGTAGGGGCGTAAAAATAGGTCAGGGAAAAGCCCTGGGCCAGTGGTGGATTTTGGCCTGGTAGGAAAAGAGTTAAATGAAAAACAAATCAAAGGGAAGGGACACAAACTCAGGGCTTTTGAATAATTCAGCAGTTAGCATTCTCCCACAGAGTACCATCCCTTTACTAACAGTAACAGGCATTAGACACCCAGATGTACATTGAATGTAACAGTATTTTGATTCTGATCCTTGGTATGAATGGATAGTGGTGAAATGAAAGTTTACGACAAAACCAGGTGTTCATTGTTGTCCTATCTAATTATCAGACTTTGAGATCTCAGACGAATGAGAACTTTATGTTCCAAAAATTAACGTTGACATACCGTTCCTGTATGTTATACGGCTACTCTTGGCTATAAACTGAGAATTTTCTCAGAGAATTTTAAACAAACAGACCCCTTTCTGTGGTATGTATTTAAACTTACATCATAATAGAAAATGATTTTGAGGATTACAAATATGACCCTCTTAAGCTGGGAAGAAGATAAACAACTAACTCACAATAAACTACAACACATCTATTATCAGCTTCTCCAGCTTGTGACACTACTCACATATAATACCCTCTCCTTTTCCCTCGGTAAACGTACACCAGCCCCGAGCATGCCTTGATAATCCTGCCTTGTCCCAAACTACCAAGTTCAGATTCTGAAGACGAAGCTGATGTTGCAGTAGAAGCCCCATTCTCTACACCCGACTCTGTCAATGCCTGAACCCCATCAATGTCATCCATTTTGGTCAGTTCTGGCATGAGCGGGAAAATGTCGGAGCCAACCAGACTCAGTCTCGCCTGGTGCTCTCGGACACGAAGTAGGTCAACTTCTGCCGCATCTCTGTTCATCACCAGATGGTCAATACTGCTGGGAAACCTGAGAAGAGCATGAAATACATAAAGTTACTTTTAAAGTTATTTTCTCTGTATTAACTGAAAGTCTAGGGGTCAAACCTGTTCTTGCTCTCATACTTAGGGGAAAAAAGACAAATGAGGCCACAGTACATTCGAACCTGTCCACAATGGTCAATCAAGATCACAGAGAAAAGTAACCGTTATAGACCTGTGGCTGCTATAGACAGGGTTTGAGTTGTAAATAGGAGGTAAGCATGGCTAGTGGCTGGGAAATGTGACATGACACCTTTATAATTAACAGATTATCATGCTTGCTCTAACATGATGAATTTCCATTACCTCTACAATTTATTCTGAATATTTCTCTTCAAATGTTAGGCCTAAAAACAAGCAAGCTGTCACTCAAATATCCTTCCCAAAAGCCATATGAGCTATGTCAGTAGAAACATAAACTGCTACCCAGATGAATCAAATTTAAACTGAATTAAGACCAACATTTCCTGAAAAGAGAATAGAGATAAACCATAATTTATATGAAGAATCACCTTTTCATCCACTTCTGGTACTCATCTGAGTTGTAGACCTCTGATGGAGTCATGTGCACTATCACAGCGAAAGAACTTTGTGGGTCTGAGGAGGTCATGAACTCTTGCAGCTGGGGGCTGGTCATCAGGGAAGTGAGGAAAGACTCATGTGGGCACTCAACCACTGTCAGATGAAACAGATCCAAAGTTGAAGAGGAAAAAAAGACCAACAAACGGTCAAATACAATTAGTAAGTTAATAGGATTTGAATGTTTCTGTTCTATTCCATGAGATGAGCAACCACATCATAATGATCAAGTAATGACCGGTTGAACAAAAAGATTAAAAGACAGAAACACAGCTGGGATTCAACAAAATAAGGTCCTGTAAGCAGAATTCTTCAGAGAACATTAGATCAGCTTTGTGGCCTTACAATTTTTTTAGCATTTCGCCAGCTCTCGAAGATCAAGCTAGAAGGTAGGTAATAGTGATTTTTAATATCAAGATACAGAGAAATACAGTTTTAATCAAAACAGTATATGTTCACTAATACATGTTGTCATTTTATACATGTTTTTATTAAGTTTATACAACTATTATGGGTATCACATCTTCCTTCAAAAACAGAAAAGTGTGACACAATACAAATCACTAGTTATAAATATTCTGTTGGGCTGCCATTTACAGCCAGATTATAATGCAGGGCACAGTCAACACTATGCAAACTAAAAGGAAAAAATCACTGAGAAAGAAAAAAGATAATCATATACAGTGGTAAACTACAGACACCATGACATATCTAAAAACCAATGCTCGATGTGAACATTTCAGTGAAGTATATCAAGAGAAAAAGTGACTCACCAAGGAAAGGTCTCCTGTCCACTGCAATATCATCAATGACCTGACTGGGATAAACGATTCTCCCATCCTCAAGAGTGACAGAAAATCCTCGCTGCAACTGACCAACCATGGGGCCTCTGTGTGAGAAGCAAAATGAAAATAAGGTAAAGAATCATTAAAAATCTACAGCTTCCTGCTATAAGAACATTCTAGCGACCAAAGAGTAATATTTACACAACAATGTGAGTAGAAGTAACATCTATAAAGAGGTCTAAGAACAACTTTGTTTGAATAACAAACTGACCAACAAACTTCAAAACATAAAAAAGTGCTATCGAGATTTTCAAATGTTTACAAAAACTTATTGAAAATGTGAACACATTAGCACATCATCCAGGAACCCCATGCAAAGAGCAACAAAGAAATTGAGAATACCCTTGACTTTTGGAACACCATACTAGATTTTCTTTTTATCAAAAATTTTGTAAATAGTTATCATGCTGACAACTCTGTTCATTTTACAAAAGAACAAATTCAGTAACAAGAAACCTTAGAAGAAAAAACAATTCTCTCACTCACATGGTGACGCCAGCATCGTAACATTTTTCAATGTTGATTTTCGCTAACGGTGGTTTTGCCTGAAAGTGTACGATGGAAAGGCATAAATAATTATCCAGGATTATAAAGGAATCTTTTCAGTATCCCCTGTAGTCTCCAATCCCTTACACTGATGAAACAAAAGTCTAGAAAGGAAAATAAAGTAAAAATAATGATAGTATAGCAAAAATTTAGTCACCCTTCAAAGGAAGGAATAACATCACAAGGTGAGAGAAATCCTAAAGACAAATACAGTACACCAACAGCATTCTGGTCTAGAGAGAAACAAAGAAACAATTAAAACAGTATTACTTCAAACATATACAATTGAACCCACTATATAAATGTACCCTAAAAACAGTTCTCACTTTATCTGCACTTTGTTGGTCCATGTGGGCTTTTTGGTTAAACCTTGGAAGTAACAACACTCGTATAATAAACATGACCATGTCAAACCTCAAGGCAAACTTTAAAAGATGCCGATGCTGTAGATTTTAAAGAAAGGTTGCTATGTCAAAGTTTATAGCAAATCATCATGATCACTTTCAAAAGTGATGACAATAATGAACTGTCTCTTTCAAATAGGTTTCATAGTGAAGAATACAATTAGACTACCTTTATGTTAACAAGATCATAGCGGTTTCTAAAACAAGAACAGTGCAAATATTTACCTTGCAAATGTATGCAAATGCAGTATCTTGACTAATAACTTCAGATGTTGAGGAGGAGTTTCTTCTCACCCTTTTGGCAACTGCAAAACAAAGCACAATAAAAAAAATCTCAAATACATTGGATCATTACTTTTAAAATACCTGGAACAAATTGTACAGAATCACAGAGTCTACACCTTCCTTTCTTTTATTTTTAGCAAAACTACCAAATGATACTTTAAACATAACAGGTAGTCTTCTATAATTCATTGTCAAGGAAAAAAGACCAACAATTTCCTACCAGGTTCAGGAGTTTCTTCAGAATCTTTCGATGAGTCACTGTAGAAAATTACTGGAGTGATGGTCAAGCCAGCGTCCTGAAACTCTCCCTCACATCTCACTGTAAGAGAGAAAGCAACAATTCATTAAGGCAGCAGCAGACGGTTGAAGGATACATGTTTTTTTAAAGTTTTAGTAGGAGTTTTCCCGCACTTGCAACAAAAATAGGTCACACAAGTGTTGAAGCTTAGAAGTGTCACAAAAGAGTCACATACACAAAAAAGGAGGAGCGATAAGGACGATAGACATTTGATACGAAAGAAGGAGCAAACCACACCAGATCACCTGCTAACCACCCAAGGATACACATGTTTGAGTGCTTGGGCGCTTGTGTGGGTTTGTATATGTGTGAGTATGAGTGTGGGTTTGTGTGCATGAGTGTGTGTGTGTGTGTTTGTGTAGGTTTGCAAGTGTGAGAGTATGTGTGACTTTGTATGTGCGAATGTGTGTGTAGTGTGTGTGTGAGTGGGTGGGTTTGTATACGAGTTAAGTGTGTGGGCTTGTATGTGTGAGTGTTTGTTTTGTTTGGTTTTAGTAGAGGTTTTACGGTGCTCGCAACTGCATAAGGCAAGGTCATATGAGCGCCAGAAGATTAGAGGTGTTACAAGAGAGTTAAAAAAAAAAGAAAAGGAGGGAGATAAGGACGACAGATGTTTGATAGGAAAGAAGAAACAAACCACACCAGAGCACCCGCCAACCACCCACTGTGTGAGTGTTTTAGTTTTAGTAGAGGTTTTACTGCGCTCGTGACTGCATAAGGTCATATGAGCGCTTGAAGATTAGAGGTGTTACAAGAGAGTAACAAACATAAAAAAGAAGGAGGGGAGATAAGGACGATAGATGTTTGATAGGAACTGTGTGTGTCAATGTACTTGTTTGTATTCAGAGTTAATGCATACAAGTGAATTTTCAAAGAAATACCATAAGAAAGGAAGAAAGAGAATATCTACATGTGGGGGGTGGGGATGTGAGGGGAGCTCAAAGATTTTTAAGTGACTGAAAAGAGCATTGACTCAACAATAGTCAAAACATACAGGGGAAAAGGCAAAATGAAGGTTGGACACGGATGAAATTTTAAAAAACGTTCTTCATGCATTTTGAAAACACATGACCAGCTTTAGGAATTAACAAACAGTCATGAATTTCTACCTTCCATGCAACCTGTTGTGCATCTTGTAATATATTCAACTAAAAAAAACAACAACAACAACTGAACAAAAAAAGAAACACAGACTTACTGATTCTCATGTTGGAATGAACTGAGAACTTTTTGGCCATTAAAGTGATCTTTTCCTGAAAAAAAAGTGGAAGTGTTATATATTAACTCTTTATTTCCGAGGGGGGTTAACCCACTATGTCGGGGTCCTTTTTTTGGTACTAAATCTAAAAACGTCACTAACTTGGTCATTAAGTCAAAACAAGAGAACCTATTTTGACAGTTCTTCATCTCATGAATGAAATCCCAATAAAAGACACCTGTCTTCGGCAATCGCCAAAAAGTTATTTGACGTCGAAGTCGTCGTAAAGGAATTCACCCAAGCCACTGTCAGAGGTTTACCAGCACAGTGGTTCTGACCGTTAGCTAGTGGGACTGGCTTGCAACAGATAAAGAATTAAAGTCATAAAATATTTTTAAGAATAATGTGCTTTTCTTAAGTAGACTTAACAGATATCCAATAAAAAAACTTGAATAGTTTCATGGAGAAGGAAATTGAACCAGGAATGTAAAATTGTGTGTATCTACAGAAGCTAGGGGCCAAAGTCTTTCTATACATATTCTTCGCATGAAGGCCTACTCTAAGTAAACTATAAAACTGTGTAACATCATTACAATGCAGTATATATAGGATCTTTTCAATTATTGATAATGCACTCCAATTTACACAAATATTTTTTTTGTAAGAGTTTAATGGCACTTGGGGCACAATTAAATCTCATATAAGTGCAGAAGATTAGAGGTGTTCCTGGTAACATACAAATAAAAGAAGGAGGAGAGATAAGGACTATATATGTGTTTGATAAGAAAGAAAGAGCAAACCACATTAGAGCACCCATCAACCTCCTACACACAAATATCTGTCCGTAACATTTTATTTTGACAGTAATGGCTTTGATCTGCCATTGGGCTTTCTGCCTTTTTCAGAGTGAAAAACCCGTTACTGACATTAAGTCATGATACATGTCCCTGTCACGAACAATCCGAAAAACAAAAACACAAACCACCCCTCCCCCCACCCCCAAAGACATGATGTCATGGCAGCCTCTTTAATCATATTTTCGAAAGTGAAGCTCACTTCTTTAGTATAATCCAGCTGCCCCTTCTGAGAGTGAACACCATGTTTACAGGTACTTTCCTATTGAATATAACACTGGATGAAACACACAGCTAGATGGAAGGCTCAAAGAACACAGAGAGAAAACACTGTCTCCTGAAACAAACTAGATCAACCCTGTCCTCACAGAGTAGTCCTGAACAACATTTATAAAAAAATCACCAACAAAAAAGGACAAAGAACTCAGTCCAGGTCAAATCAACTGGAATCTCACAAATTCACTAATTAGTTAAACTCATGGCCACTGGCGCTGGCATGTAATTGCACGAAAAAAGTAAACCAACTGCAATACAGGTTTTAGTTGCAATGCGTCTGCGTTATGGAAAACTTAATAAACATTATGGCTGACAGATGAGTTTGTAGATCATCTTGAATAAGTGGCTAATTGCAAGGTGGTCAGTGTATACGAAAGATGCAAATGCGTACATTTCAGTCAAAATTAATAAGTAGGCTATATTTACTGTTATTCAAGAACAAAAATTACAGCATTCCATAATTGCAGAGTTCAAGAGAATTCATTTTGAAATAAGCAGAAACTTTGAGATTAACTTCCAAAGCTAACATAAAGAGTGATGTTACTGTCTTCAAAGTTAAATGGATAGTGTAAAATACCAATGACATTCACTTGCTTCCTACATAGGCATACAAAAAGTTTCACTGACCACTCCTTCAGGTCCATAAAGTCGCATGACGGATGATCCGCGGTCTTGGGGTATTTGGGTTGTGTCTCTGTTTGTATACACTTTTGTCTCTGGGTTTTTCTGCCCTTCAAGAGTCATTGCAAGACCTGGAATAATTTCAAAAGCAACATAAAGAAAAAAAAGTCCACTTTATTAGTTAGTAACAGGAAGTACGGCTCTTATAATGAAGACGATCATCTGTCTTTATTTTTTTTTAAACTGACAAACATCCTCCTAAACTTGGAATAACCTTTATTTACAGCAAATATTTTTTTAAACATCTGTAGGCCATCACAAGCAAAATGTGCCATGCTTGTGAAAACATTTCAGTCTCTACACAAATTGAAATTGATCTAAGGCAAAGAGACAGTATCCACTGACAGGAGAAACATTTTTCACAAATGGATGAAAATGTAACAAATGTGATAATCTAATCATCACAAATTATGATGAATTCAAAGGCAATAAGATGCATTGAAAGTTTTATATGTTCAGAAAACTCGTGACCAATGAATGCTATGCATAATTCCATCCTTAGCTTTTCACAGTGTACTTTTATTAGATCTTTCTCTACAGGACTGTCAGTTCCTCAACTCAGATTAATTTCCTTAGTCTACAAAAAACAATTTCGGGAACCTTTACTGCTCATTTTAAGAAACGCAAATTACATTTGATAAACGGTGCATACATAATCTAAGTCAAGACTTTTCACACCCATACTGGGAAACACTCCAGTGGCAATTTGTGCAAAAACAAGAGCTACACTTTTGTTTTGAATTGGGAACAAATGCAATTGAATTAATATAACACTTCATATTGTGCACTTTAACCATTTGATGTTATCATTCTGGAGGATAATCATAACAAAGAGAGACAATAGAAAAAAAAAATGATAAAAAAAAGGGACAGATGTAAAGGAAACACAAACTTCAACATGCATGTATGACTACGAATGAATAAAAAAGAGACTTGACTCTTACCTAGTAAACCGCCAGTGTTTTCCCAGCTTTTGTGGGTGATAAAGATATTTTCAAGCCCCGACAATTTTGCAAAAGCTGAAGCTCTCAGGCTGTGAAAGGGAAAGATAAAATTATGGTATCATATTTCACGATATTCAACATCAAGATGTTGGAGAGGCAGGGTTGAAATGAGGACAGACAGACCAGCAATGCCGCTAGCCATAAAGATAGACACTCAGAATTTAAGAGATGCTTTGAGAGATAAAGAAAATTACATGACCAAAGTCTAAATAAACAAACCGAGAGCCAGAATGAAAGACGTAAAGGGAGAGATGAAAGGGCTCGGTGGAGAGAAAAGGAAACAAGTGAACAAGAGTGAGAACGAGAGAAAATGATCAACAGAAACGTCACAGATTGGATGAGACAAAAAGAAGACTGCACCAAAAACCTACCCCTCAAATGTCTCAGTATTTACTGCAAATTGGATGATTATAATAAAACAAAAGCATAACATGCATAAACACAAAATAAGATATCTTTACAGTTTCACCTATGCTTTAAATGATTCATTTTTTGTACATTAAATTGAAGCTATAAGGCCTGTATTGGATCAATTTTAAAAATAGACCAAATTATATAAAATTCGATTAGAAGATCAATATATCCTGACCCTTTGCTCATAGCAGCTAGACGTTGAGTACCCTCTCCACAGTTGAACATGTACCTGAAACGAGAACAAAATAATGTTGGGAGCCACAGACAAGCACAGATAATTTGAACAAGCAAAGCCTCGAATTCACAGACAGGCATAGAAAATGTTTAGAGTTTATTGTAGCAGCGACACTATAGACTTAGCCTGCTTTAGTGTTTGCTGAATTTAAGAAAATATCTGTACCCTTATGTGCTGCAACAATTCACTACAAAATGAACTATGCATGATAGAAACCTCTTTTCCGTGTCATAAGAAAGCAGATAGGTTCCGGAAACAACCTTAACCTATATCACACACACACACACACACACATTGACACATTTATATATGTATAATATATATATTAATGTATTTACCTCAAGAAATAAAGTTCTGAATCATGTAGAATCAATAATTGTCCCCAGTTAGTGATTTTGGTCAATCATACTGGGATGATAATATTGTCCTCAGTGAGTAATAAAGAAGCAAAAACCTTTGAATGCAATGTCCACCTCCAAACGGGCAGAGCAAAGTAAGAGGAGGGCGATGAAATGTCAAAACTACCAAAGTGACCCACATACAAGAATGCACACCTATTATTGGGAGTGTATACAAACTAAGGTCATCCACATTGCAGCCCATCATCATCATGATATCAGCTATATATATATATACTAATAATCATAACACAACTTCTTTTAAAGTTTAAAATGTCAAGCTGTTTTGTTGGTTCTGAGGGGGGGTCATTAGTGCTATAGGGTTCAGTTCAATTGCTACTCAAACGGCAATTGACTTAGTTGTAACAGGCTTTGTTGATTGTAAAACAAATCAAATTGGGATTCTCCCATGTTCTCATTTTGGCAAGGCCTTTTTCTATATATCTGGATTCAAGTCAAAATCCACTTTTTTCTGCTTTTCCAGACACAAGGCAAGGCTTCTATTAGAGGAGGTCTTTCTAGTTCAACTGACCATGTTTCAAAAATCATTTCAAATTCAGACACTGGCAACTTCTTTTCTACTACCAATATTCTTATGAGGTTTGGAGAATTCAGGTATAATTAGAGTACCAACCGGGGAGCTCTCGTGGCCTAGAGGTTAAGGTGTTGGCCTCTCATTCAAAGGTCCCGGGTTCGATTCCGGGTAGCGACCAAAAAATTTTCTTCTCTAAAATTGTCTCCTTTCACCTCCTTTCCTGCTCTCTAACAATGTTCTGTTGTCTGCTTTCATTTCCACTTTCTGCCCCCACCCCCTCACCTCCTTTGCCCCCTCCTCTGGGCTCCTGACTCTTTCTGCAGCCTTTCTACTGCTACTCCTTGGCTCCTCCTTACTGCTGTCTTTCTGCCACACCCCTGATCTTCTGGTAGTAAAGATCTACACCTAGCCTTCTCGGACAAGGGCAAAAAATCTCGGAGGGCCCGTGTTCAAGTTGCGCACGTTAAAGATCCCTTGGTGGTCTAAAATCGATAAGAGTAGGCTTCGGCCGCCACCCGGGCAAAATTCAAAATTTCCTACCAACTGAAAATATTAGGTGTGTCCCGCGCGCTCATATGACCTTATGCAGTTGCAAGCGCCGTAAAACACTTTACAAAAAAAAAAAAAAAAAAAGAGTACCAACACACTTTCCAAATGTTATAAACAACAAAAAAAACTATTGCTCCTCCCCTGCATGCCCCCCCCCCCCCCCCCTGAATTAAAAAAAAATTAAATTCTGGTGGGTTTCAAGGGACCATGACAGGCCCCCCCCCCCCCCCCAATTTCCCCATAATTTAACCAAAACATAGGGCCTAGTGTCTTGTTTCCCGATGTGGTAGTCGAATAGGCTATACAGTCAAAGCTGTATTTTTATAACACAGGTGGCCGTCTCAGGCAGTATTGGTCAACATGAAGAAATCAAATCAGACCACCCTCTTCTGAGGTCCAAATCGGGCTGATCTCAGACTTCAGACTGCCGTAAGGCTAATTCAAAAGGGTTTCTGTTTTCTTTTGAAAAAGGGGGGTGGGAGGTGGTGGTTAAAGAAGGGGTTTTTTTCCCTTTTGTTTTGTGTGTAAGCCTTCTTTTTGTGAAAAGGTAAAATAAACAAAATATTATGTATATACGACGATGAAGACCGAGTGCCATGTTAAAACAAACACACGGGTTGCCACCACTTGGAAAATGAGCGACGCTTCTGTCACAAGTTCACGTCAACATCCATAGTTACTTTGTTAAATAGATTACTTTTCTTCTTCTTCTTCTCGATCGCATTACACTTGATGTTTGGTATCTGTCATAAATTGGGCCATCCTGCTCAGTTCATCTGTCGGCCCGTATCATGATGGTGCCTCTAGTAGCTGGGGAGGACCCCTTCAAGGCTGGGGGCCCGGCACTGCATCTGCCTGGTAGGTCCTCAGAGGGGAGCACCATCTAAATTTACAGACTTTAAGTGTCATTTTTGCAGTATTACGGGGTATTGTGGTTCTCTAGAGTGCGCCTTGTGGTCCAATACCTCAGTTTTTCACATATTCACAGCTAACCTCCATTACAGTGGCCGTTCCCTATCCGCCACCTGGAACCAACCGGTAGGGGATGATTGCCCCAGCCCGGGTTACAGATTAGATATTTAAACAAAACAGTCATCAGTCACCCCACACACGATTTGTGCATGAGTTGTGGGCGGGGCTTTTATAGGTTATGACGGATCACGCTTCCCTCATCAACAGTTGAAAATTCGTTGCTAGGCCTACCCATAGATCAACTAGGGCAAACATTCATTCACTGGAGGGAAGGAATTCTGTAACGAGCGACCACCCCAACAAACACAATAAAGAAGAGGCCTAACCCTAACCCTACCCCTCAATTCTACTCTGTCTCATAGTGGTCGCTCGTTACGGAAGTCCTCCACACTGGAAGGACTTAAAATAACGACAGGTGAATGAACTATGACAGCCCGTCCACAGCGTGAGGGGCCGATTAAAAATTGGCCGACACTATTTCTCCGAACGTTCGGGAAAATAAAGCTAGGCACTATTTCTCCGAACACTCTGAAATCACATCCTTTCCCGCAAATTTCGGATAAATATAGAGTATAGGCCTACCAAAGATTGTTCGTATACAATATGGTTCAATCGGTCCAAAAAAGTCCGCAGTAAATATTTATAAAGAAATGCTACAGTTCCAAACAGTTTTTCGTCATGACGTGTTGCCTATGAAGGGTGCTGCTCTTAAACTTAATGTGTTGTGTTCATTCGTGTGCTGTCTAGATCTAGATCTACGGAGGGTTATTGATAATGACACATAGAACTAGCTTCTGCGTTTGTCGCGGCCACGACCAATCAATCGCGGCTCCATTTTTTGGCATTTTTTTGGTCGGGGAATAAAAGTCAAATTAAAAAAAAAAATTTTTTAAAGAAAGAAACCGAAACCTCTTTACTTTTGAAAGAAAGTTCACTTAGGTCTCTTTCTCACTTGTTGTCACCACGTTGATTTGTTGAATACGTTAAAGTTACTTTTATTTTCCCTCTTTGACGCTTTGTGGTGTTTTATTTTGTTAGTGTGTAATTTTTTTTCTTGTTACTGTTCTGATGTGTTGTTTTTCTACCATTTTTTTGTTGGGGAAAGGAGGGGGGGGGGGGGGGTGTTGCACAGTGTAACGTCATTTAATTTGATGTTCCTTCCTTCATTAGATTCTAAATATATATATACATGTATATATATAGATTTAAATGTTTTATGTTAGAGCGTACGTTCCACCAAAACCGATTACATGTACTGACACTGGCAGGCCCCTTAATGTGTGTGATTCCATAATTTACATGTAATATCCTGTACTTAAAAAAAAAAATTAAAAAATTACGCGACGCACTTTTAGGGTTAAAACAGGCAATTTTTTTCGGTCAGGTTGACACACACCCTTATTTGTTTATTTTTGTGGGTGTTTATGGGCTGTTCGACTAATTTTGATTTCATTCTGTTGTGAAACCTTTCTTTTTCACGTTTTTACACTCATCTAAAAATCTCTAGACTAGCTCTTGAAAATTGAAATAGATATAGACCCAAAAATTTGCTCCTGTGTGTGTGTGTCTACTCATGTGCGTGTGTGAGTGTGTCTGTGTGTGGTAGTAAGTGTGTAAGTGGAGAGTGAGGAGTGTGTGTGTGTTTCGGGCTTTATTTCAGCCTTTATTCAGTAACAGTTCAAAGTATACAAAAATAGAAACACAGGATCTATTCACTTCAGGGCTCATGAGTCGTTCCTCTCTTTCAGTTTCACTCATTCGTTCAATTCCCGTTTTCTCTCCCGCGGCTCATCCCCGTCCTCATGACTGTCACACCCCACCCCCTCCCTCCAGGCACACACAAAGAAAATCTCACTCATTCCCTTGCACCCTGCGAACCATGGGGGGGGGGGGTCGGTGTCGTCGTCTTGTAGGCTAGTTGCTGTCGCCTGTGGATACACTCGTAAATTCTACCTTTCACCCGCTCTGTCACTCACACTGTCTCTCCATCCACAACTCAGCTCGTCATACGTTCAAAAGTTGCCCACTGATCATGTTTAGTTAGTGTGTGTATAAGTTTGTGTGTGTACATGTGCATGATGGTGGTGGGTGTGTGGTGTGTGTTACTGAAGGTTGTATGTAGGCGGGCTTGCCATGCGGTGTTCCTTCCCAGACCAGAGGCAGAATGAAAGTTGGCGCCGAACTCTCGCAATAAATAAGCAAAAAATCACGAGACCGGAAGCCGGAAACCGTTCGGAGAAATAAAGATCGGCACTATTTCTCCGAACGTTCGGAGAAATAGTCACTTCGTTAAAAATTTGTGACAAAGCGTCCGGCAATAAGGGACCACGCCTGGCTGCTTGACGTAGGTAAATTTGAGAGTGGGATGATAAAATAAGGTGGCTGCGGCCGTGTCGGACAGTTGACCGTTTTACACAGTTAAATTATGGCCACCTCTATTCTCACCCGGAGTGAAAATAGTGCAGGCGAGTCTTGTGGCTATTCTCACCCGGTGCGCGTTCACCAAATTTTGCGTTCACCCTAAACCACAGAATTCTACACTGTGATAACAGAAAAATTGTAGAATTCTGTGCCGTGAACAAACGTTCCATTACAACTGTAGCCTACTAAAAGCGTACAATTTTGTCTGTGGGCAGTGGAGAGAGAGAGAGAAAGAGAGAGAGGAGTAGCGTGAGAATTTCCGGGCAAAACAAAATGGCGACCCGCGTAGTTCGGCTCGATTCGAAAAGTTAAATAGCCGTAGCATCTTTGTAGACAACCAAATTAATTTACTTTTGTGTTTTAACATCATATTTTAACTTTGTTTTGGTCAATTTGATCGTCCACACCGATAGACAGTATTCAGAAAGAGACAGAGAGAGAGAGAAGAGGGGAGGAGTTGATCTTGCGAGAACTTCCGGGCGGGTGAGAATAGCCACTTACTAAATTATATAGATCTAGGCCTATTAGATCTAGAGAAAAAAATGCAAGTGGGTTTTTATGGAAAGTGGCCGTATTATGCAGGTGGATGTCATGGCATATTCGACTGTATATACCTCTCTGAATTCTACAAAAAAATGAGAAAAAAAGTATAAATAAACCCGATAAAACATTGGAAAGTGGATACCCCTTGAAGACTTACCTGGTAAACTCAGAGGTGACTAGGAGTGAACGGGATGCGCCTGGTCCACCTGTTCCAAGGACTACAAGGTTTATACTTGATGGTGCTTTGTGGGTCTTTTGAGTTTTCACTTGAGACTTCCCCGAAGGATTTTGTGTTCTAGATCTAGCATTGGCAGCAGCTTCAACATTCCCAGAGTTCTTATGATGAGGAGCACCTTTTCCAGCTTTCCCTTTTCTCCTACCCATTGTTGAATGCAAACGAATGAGGCACCCAGTATTGTGGTAATAACAGCAAACAGATTTGATAAGTTTCTCAAATTGGAGCTGAAGATGCGATTTGATCATTGCAGTCCCATTGCATTTGATCATGTTAAGAGTTTCAACTCCGAGAAAAATTAAGGCTACCAACCATGAGAACAATTTTTAGAGAGACACGTCCTTACACTCTATGATATGCAGCATACTCATGTAAGCTAGCACAGCGTTAGTAACCGTATATAATATGAAACACAGCCGTCTCCTGCAATCACTCGTAATAGCAAACACATAGCACAAATTACACACAGCACTGAAATAACTTCACATCAGCTAAGAACAAATATTGAGGAAGGACAACAAACGAAGTGCATGGGAATGGGAAACTGACTGAAGACTAAAACACGAGAGTGAGCTCCCCTAAGAAAAAGGCAATAGTTTTGATAAAGATAAAAGACGAAAATTAATAATAATTTATTCGCGTAATTTAAGACGCACGTCTTTTCACAGTTCCCGTGGGCTCACACAATTCCTTTCAAACAAAACTTAAATGAGAATCAGAACTCTCTACATGTACAAGGGTGCAGACAAAAATTTCGTTTTATTTATATTTTTATCTTCTTCACATCAGCATATTTTCAGTTCCAGTTTTAGTAGAGGTTTTACGGCGCTCGCAATTGCATAAGGTCACATGAGCGCCAGAAGATTAGAGGTGTTACAAGAGAGTAACTAACACAAAAAAGAAGAAGGGGAGATAAGGACGATAGATGTTTGATAGGCACGTGTAGAATTAGAATTCTGTGTTGATAGGAAAGAAGGAGCAAACCACACCAGAGCACCCGTTAACCACCCACAGTATAATTTTATGATATCAAACACTTGGAAAGAAAAATCACCCAAGAAGACGTCCTGGCGATAGAAGTAGAAATCAAACCTCATATGCCCTGCTTATTCAGAAACGTTTTAGAAACGCAATTAAATCATTTAAATCACTGCCAGGAGCAAACTGTGATAGTGACCATGTACGAGTCATGTGTAAAATGCAGATGAGACTGAAGAAACTTAAAAAGTCAAAGTACCAACCAAAATTTGACATAGATCGCTTTTAAAGACTAATCAAGAGCTGGAAGAACGTTTCTGCATAGATGCGGGGACTAAGCTATAAATTTCAAACTCTGGAAAACATTACTAAATCGGAAGAACTATGGGGGGAAATGAAAGACTCAAGCTGTGGAAGAAATATCCCCCTGAAAGCTAAAAGAGCAAATAAAAAATGGATGACCCAGGACCTATAAAACTAATGGAAGAGAGAAGACAGGCATAATCAAAAGTGGAAAAGTACATCTTACACAGGGAAATAAAGAAAAAATGCAACGAAGCAAAAGAAACATGGATAAATGACAAGAGTCAACAAATAGGAAAGAACCAAAAACAAAGACTGCAAATACATGCATTCTAAAATCAATAAAGAAGTAAGTGGGATAAAAGGATGCTCAAATACAGGATGCATACGATCAAAAGGAGGATATATTTTGATGGACAATGGGGATGTCTTAAACAGATAGTTAGAATACATTGAAAAACTTTTCAAAGATAATAGAGGAGAAAAACCGGTGATAGAGAATGAAATAAAAGGACCACCAATACTGAAAGCAGAAGTAGAAGCTGAAAAATGAAACAAGGAAAGGCCACAGGGCCAGATAACATTATTCCAGTTGGAAGTGATTGTCGCGCTGTAAGAACTAGGCACTGAAATTAACTGAAATAACAACAAAGCTCCTTCGGTGAGATCCCAGAAGATATGATGAAGTCAGCCTTGTGAGTCATTTTACAAAAAAAAATATTGCTGCGAGTACTAATGAGAAGATTGAGAAAACGTGTAAAACCAGAGATATCTAAAACGTAATTCGGCACCAGAAATGCAATATTCACCTTAACAATGTTAATGGAAAGATGTATCGAAACACAGAAAGATCTGAATTTATGCTTCAGATTATTCAAAGACGTTCGATAAAGTTAGACGTGATGAGCTATTTAAAATACTGGAAAGGCTAGACATAGATGGAAAAGATCTAAGAATTATCAGGAATTTGTACTGGGACCAAAACGCTGCTGTACGAATTAATGGAGAAAACAGTGAATATAAACAGATTAGGAGAGGAGTCGTGAGGCAAGGATGTGTTAAGTCACCAGGCCTCTTTAACATGTACAGTGAAACATTCCTTAGAAACATAGAAGAATGTCCAGGTCTCAAAGTAAAAGGAGAAAATATTAATTACACCAGATATGCTGATGACACAGTTTTAATAGCAGACTCAGAAAAGGCTCAAAAGGACCTTCAATTGCTTCTAGGTACTGTTGTAACAGACTTACTTTACTTTACTTTTTTCTTCCGCTTATACCGGTTGGTGTCGCGGGGAGACACAGGCGTCTGTCTGCAGCAAGGCGAGTGGCCTGTAGGAGGGACATCCCGTGAGCTCTGAGGGTGTTTGCCACAGATTCACTCCATTGTCGCCTTAGTCTTCCTCTGGCTCTCCGTCCCGAATATTTAATGTTGTATGCTCTCAGAGCTGGATGGTTTGAGGGCATCCACGTGAGGTGTCCGGACCACTTGACTTTTTGTTTTTCAATGTGCGGTAGGACTAGTGTTGCTCCTACGGTATCCTTTATGAATTCAATTTTTATGTTGTCTCTTCTTGTTTTGTTGACCGCTCTTCTTAAGCATTTCATTTCGCATGTGACCAGTTTCCTCTCTAGGGCTTTTGTTTAGGGACCATGTCTGGCACTGATATGTGAGTGTTGGAAGGAAAATGGTGTTGATGATTTTCGCCTTGGTGCTCATGGGGATACTGGGATGTTTCAGGAGAGGGTCGAGTTGATAGCTCACTGCGTTGGCTTTCTGGCATCTAGTCTCTATTTCTCGATCTAATTTTCCATTTTCTGTGAAAATGCTGCCCAAGTATTTGAATTCGCTGCTTTGTTTTAGTTGGGATCCACTGATGTTGACATCCACTTTTTCTGGTCTCCTGCTAATTGTCAAGACTTCGGTCTTGCTAATACTGATCTTCATGTCATATTTCTCGCAGCTCGCATATAGTTGGTTCATATGCTCCTGTAATTGGGTCTTGTTGTTCTTCATTGCCAGGTCGTCTGCAAACACGAGTTCGTTGAGTGCATCTGGGTCTGGATTGGCCTCCTTTGTAATCTGGTTCATGTAGATCACGAAGAGCAGAGGGGAGAGATTGCAGCCCTGTCTGACTACGGATGTTACTGGAAACCAGTCCAATGTTCCACTGGTAGTGCGGACTGCGCTTCTGCTGTTGGCATAGATAGCCCTGATGTTGTCTAGCAGTTGTCCATTGATGTCGTACTGCTCCAGGATCTTCCATAGCTTGTTTCTATTTACTCGATTAAAGGCTTTTTCTTGATCCACAAATACGAGATGGAGATCTTGGTCGTATTCCAAAGCCCCCTCACACAGTTGTCGGAGTGCAAAGATTGCATCAGTGCACCCTCTTCCTTTTCTAAAAACCAAACTGGGCGTCACTGAGAAAATGTTCTGCTTTTGCGCGAGTGCGTCGCTCTAGGATCTTTGCATACATTTTCCCCCATGGCCGAGAAGAGATATGCCTCTGTAGGTGTTGCAGTCTTTCTTGCTGCCCATTTTCTTCCATATTGGCACCACTATCGCATTTTGCCAGTCTGCTGGTACTTTTCACTCTTTCCAGGCTTTCTGGAAGATGATTATAAGCCAATGTATTTCGGTTTCACCTCATGCAAGGATTGCTTCGGTTGTGATTCCATCGTCTCCAGCTGACTTGTTCTTTAGACCAGTCTTCAGTGCTTCTCTCACTTCACACTCTAGGATGGTAGATTCTGAGTGGTCTGGGTAGTTGGCGGTGAAGGGGCACTGTGTGTTTTGTGCCTGTACTACTGATGGGTTTAGTAGTTCTTGAAAATATTTTTCCCATCTCTTTATTATTTCCTTCTCTTCGTGTAGAGCTGCTCCATTAGTATCGTTGATGACAATGGTGGGTACATAGGGTTCGTCTCTCACTCTCATTGTCTTCACCTTCTTGTAGAACTCTCTTTGTGAGGTCTTGCAGGTTTCACTTAGTTTTTCGCCATACTGGGTCCATGACTTTTCTTTTGATGTTATAACGACTTTCTTGCTGTGTCTTCTTGCAAGTCTATATTAAAAGTAGTCCTCTTCATTTTTTTTTACTTGACCCATACATTATACAGTCTCTTTTTTCCCTGATAGCATCCTTAACTTCTTCGTTCCATCAGACTGTTGCTTTTCTGTGTTTTCCTCTTGTCTTCTTGGTACCACAGACTTCTTTCGTAGTGTCCAGGAGACTGGTTTTGAAGGTGTCCCAAGCTTCCTCTATGGTTAGTATTGTAGAGTTGATAGAGCCTAGCTTTTCATTTAGGGTGCATCTGATCTGAGCCTGCACCTGATCATCTCCAAGTTTATGCATTTTCAGTTTCTCTTGCTGTCTATTACGGGGTTTTTCTTTTGGTGG
>NW_004797431.1:870628-872839 GCF_000002075.1 Aplysia californica | reverse complement strand
ATATATGGGCCAATACCTTTTATCAGTTATATTTGTGCAATAAGTGTCAGCTAATGTAAAAGAGGTTGCATACCGTTAGCGTTCAGTTTTAAGCAGAATGAAGTTGGGAGATTGTGTCACATAGGTACTCGTCAGAAGAGACGGGCCGTTTAAGAAAGACTTATAACGCAAGCCAACATTCACATGGGTTGTTACACCGTATTTTATAAGTTGGTGTAATTGATTTTACAACCAATATAGAACTCTTTACTGGCACGTTTAATAGTGGATCGAGGATAAGATACCATGTGAGACCAGTGTAGATATATTGTGTTCTCAAATGCTAATAGCAGTCTTATAAGAGTCTAGATAAGTTTTATGACAAAATCGGACTAATTCAGTAGTGTCAATATTACAACTAAACTGGGCTTTGGTATGAGACTTACACACCGAAGTTAAAAAAAGAAAAAAAACAACAATCTTAAGCAAAAATATTCGAAAGTCCATCAGTTAAATGTATTTCTAAAGCGAGAAAAATGAGTTATATCAATAGAACACACCCCCACCCAAAAAACCACAAAAAACAACAGCAGCAGCAGCAGCAGCAGCAGCAACAACAACAACAACAACAACAAAACAAACACATAACCGAAATGACACTCCCTAAACGTTGAACGTAATGCGCAATTGGCTCTTTGCTTTCATCTTTTCTTAGTGAACGCATTACATTGACTTACGTCAATAATGGCAACTAAGGAGAGTAAAGAAGATTAAGAAAAAGAAAAAAAGCGATAGATTTCTTTTAAACAATTAAAACCCATTAGATCTATAGGGAACTTTGTGCTGTCAAGGATTAAGGCTTTTCCTTCAAGTTTTGTTCCTCAAGACAGCAGGAAAGGCTCAACACTCCCCTCGCGCACCCTGACGTGTCAAAATAGTAATCTAAGCCGTTTTTGACGATTTATGCACATCCTACAGTACCGTATTTTCTTTTCTTATTTTACTGTGTTTTATTCCACGAGCAGAGAAGAACTGACTTAGTCTCATCAGTGAAATTATGTCGTAACAACCTATAGATCTAGTAGTAAATGTGTGTTTGTTGTGTGGGGCACATTTTTCCCGCCGACGTCCGTGGCTAGGGCGATCATTATTGCTGTCAGAAGACTTGACTTACTCGCATTATAACAGTAATCTCATTCCAATCTGTATATTTGAGTTTCGATTTTGTAAGCCCGATAAGATTGATCCAGCAAATCCGAGCAACGTACTGCAATATTGAACAGCGTTGATCTGAAGCAATTATGCTTAGGTGGACTGATAGTAAGTTAATTTATCATGGCGAGAGGTGAAATCCTCGTAGACGCTCCGCGGAAAAGTATTTATGCAGGTTCCAGGGGCGGATGACATTCTAATTCCAACGTAGTGAGAACAGTGTTTGAAAATAGGAAACAAGGTGTAATCGGTCATTTGAGTTAGCAAAGCCTATCATCACTTTGTTCGCTAAGCCACGGTGTCCCATAAAATCAATGAAAGAATACAAAGAAAGATTGTTAAGGGTAAACTCAAAAAGGCGAAAAGATTTTTTATAGGGATACAAGAGTGATCAAATAGAGAAAGAGTTGGAGTAGTGTATGGAAGTGTGTAAACAAAAATGTGTCACGACACGGTGGAATCAGGCGCTCGTCAAGTTTTGGGCATATATAGTTGTGCTACTGGTGTCATTTTAAAGCTTGTTAATTTGTCTTTCTTTTTATTAAAAAAAGTACTCATCTGTTTCGAAAAAAATTCGAGATATTAGTTAGTATTTGAAGAAAAGGGATGGGAGGGGGGGGGGGGGGGTCATCTGGTGTGAGAGGTAAACTTAGCGAGAAAATGGTGGTCAAAGTTTGGTGACTTCCCAAGCTTGAGTGTCATTGGAAAGTGCAAATTGATTTTGTATGTGCCTTTGATCAACATTCTCCAGTAAAATCCACACAGAAATTTGTTTGTAAATGGACATAGAAGATGTTGAGCTAAAGAAGAAAAAAAGAGAAATATTTAAAAAAGCGGTAACTTTCATTTCTTTATTTTCACGAGCGCTTGATTTTACCACAATGCCCCACAAACGAATATGGTACGGTCTGTGCATGTTTGAAGCATCTATAAACACAGTAAACTTATTCAACCGACGACACACTAGGCAGAGAGAGAGAGAGAGAGAGAGAGAGAGAGAGAGAGAGAGAGAGAGAGAGA
>NW_004797431.1:868675-870249 GCF_000002075.1 Aplysia californica | reverse complement strand
AGACAGACAGACAGACAGACAGACAGACAGACAGACAGACAGACAAACAGACAGAGACAGAGAGAGAGAGAGAGAGACACATACACACAGAGAGAACTGCACATCTACTGGAGGTGAAACCCCTAAAAAGGGGGAGTAGCACATGTGTACTCAGGTATGCGTTCTTTGTGAAATTCTCATTTGTGTACAGTCTGCCTTCCGTTCTTCCTTCCTTCTGCATTGCCTCTGTGGTTAGGCGGCTAGACTTTTCGCTGTGGCACGCAGCAGAGTGGAATTCGATTCCGGAGCTTTTATTAATCGAGTGTCCAGGAGAAAATGTACTTTCTAAAATAACATCCGATAAAAAAAAAAGAATAGAGAGCCATGATCACAGATGTATCTTTCAGATTTGGCACTTTATAATGATAATGATCTTCGTCTGCTTGTTGGAATATTGTATCCCACTTAGCCCAGGTTGGCCCTGATAAGCAGAGTTAAGGCGGCACCTCTCAAATGATCTAAATAATTGTGTCCATTGGTGCGCAAAACTTTTGTGCAATTATAACAATTTCATTTCTTCTTTATTTTCTCTGTTAACACGGGTTCCAGTGCATCGCCTTTGAAATAAGCTGGTGCTAGAACAAAGTCAAATAACATTTCCGACCTATTTATATCATTTTCAGTTTCAGTAGTAAAAAAGAAAAAAAAAACGAAAGAAAGAAAGAGGAAGAGGGAAACGAACCCCGCAGAGCGTAGAGCTAACGTAGCAACTGACAATTACAATTTGTCGGACCCATAGACTTGTACTCTAATAATATCCTAGACTGTGCACCCTGATGTAGTTCCGGTTCACCGTTAAGCGAGCTGGTTGGAATCAATTAATGAAGAGCAAAAGCGGGACAGTGCTACGTGCTCTCCACTTCAGTGAGACTGGTGTTTTTCTCTTCATTTAGACACCCACAATGCACACGCTTTCCTGCGAAGTTTTTGTACACAGCAAAGAACAGAAAGCCATGACAGCATACGATCTAGGATATTTCAGTTCAAGTCTATGCTCAGACCTTATCTCACGAGTTTTTATCTTTTCTATTCTGTAGTCTATAAAAAGTACGTTCGCTGACTGTTTTTCAAGCAATGTCACAGCAAACCTGCACTCTTGCAAGCCCTAGACATGTATGATTTTCCCACAGGATCTGCCTGGGTTCCTGGAGGTCCTGTTCATATCCAAGCAAAATTATTATTCTTTCTCTATATTCAGCAGCAGCAAAAAATTGCCCAGATTTACATCACATTGCGTGTTTGATCAGGGCGTTTCGCTTTGATGATAGAACAGACACAAAAAATTACCCGTGTTTGTTCGGTGCATATCATTATATTTCTATACGAGTCCAAGTCTCACTCGGAGAATCACGTTTTTAAATATCTGAGCTTAAAAAGGCAAAGCAGACTACATTTACAAAAATAAACAAATAAATAAAAGGAAACAAACAAACAAACAATCAAACAAACAAACAAACAAACAAACAAACTAGCAAACAAACTAACTAACCCAAAAACCCACCAAAAGAAATTAAAACACACTAAAAGATTTTTAA
>NW_004797431.1:865225-867534 GCF_000002075.1 Aplysia californica | reverse complement strand
ATGTATGTATGTATGTATGTGTGTGTGTGTGTGCGCGCGCGCGCGTGCGTGTGTGTGTGTGTGTGTGTGTGTGTGTTTGTTTGTACTTGTGAGTGTGTGCATTTGTGCAGGTTTATCTGTGTATAGGAAATAAGGAGGGGGGAGGGGGAGGGGGAATTAGGAAACAATGCAACATTACATACTGAGCAATATTATTGTTATTATAATGCAAAAAGTATTTTGCCAGGACTATAGCCCGGGTTACCCGTCAGGTTTTTCCCTTTATATTTAGAATTAATCACCAATTAACACAGATAATGGTGTAAACTGATCCAGCAAGACAATACGTTTTGGCTATTTACCAAATAACCGTTTCTGTTCACCTTTCCCGAAACAACGTACTTGTATATGATTGTCTATACATGTGAAGAGCACAAAGGAAAAACCAGCGATGTCAATTCTTATCATTTTCTGGGTTATTGTCTTTGTCTCAGCATGATGCCTGGCTAGGTCTGCTTTAGTCCATCAAAGTCACATACAGAAAAAACAGTGCTGCCAGTCTCTTTGAGAGTTTTGAAAGATCGCCCACAATGGCAGAACCACCGATACCAGGATGTTATAAGCAACGGAAAACCAGCGATGTCTTTTCTTTGTTGCGTCCCTTGTGACCAGTCAGTGACCATATTATTTCAGTAAAAATAAAGAAATGGTATAGGTTTAACGCCCCTGTCAACACGAGAAGGTTATTTAAAAGGTGGGACCTCCGCGTTTTTCTTCCATCCCCGAAAGGAAAGAGCCAAATTTCCTAAGGACACAACGTCGGACCGAGCTGAGGCTCGAACCTCCGCACTGGTCTTATATGCGCTGCTAAACGGGAAAATCATTCATCGAGCACCCATGTTACGCTAACCTCGGATTTTTCGAAGAACTTGGGCTGCCCAAACATCCCAGAAAACGATTTGTACAATCGAGTCAGCTGTCTTTCTTCTCCTTTAAAATCTACTCTCTGACTGATGAAGCAGTACACCTGTTCAGTGACCAGACAGTCAGCTAAAAGGGTGGAGACGATGTGGCCAGCATGCTGCTACATTACTTTCTACACATTCTGCCAGCTGATGTGACTGGTATGCAGACCAGAACAAGAACATGATGGTGATCTGGTTTCTCTATCATGTTGTTGTTCACCAGGAAAGGTACGAAAAAGTGAAAATCTCGTTTCCAGTGAGAGGCCACAACTACATGGAAAGCAACAGAGACATGGCAGTGGTGAATGAGAAGGTCACTGTAGATATGCCAGCCAGTTGGGTCAAGCAATTCAAGACAGTCCTTCGGAAACCTTCGCTGCTCCAGATAGTGTGGATGACACACTCTGCTTGAAACCTGCACCTCACAGGCCCATCCACAGCTAACGCAGTATAGAGAGAGCTGGAATGGCCCGTTTCACACGGCAATCATTATGAAGCCGGTGGAAAAGAAACGCTCTGCAAGACTCCAGCACCTGAAACCATACTATAAGAGCCCGCTAACCACCAAAGCTGTCAAATATACAGATATTAAGGTCTTAAAGGTCTTCTGGTCCGACAGCGTTTCTTCGATTGCTCCATGCTGGAGGATCAAGTGCCACACAAGAGTCTGATGACTCAGAGTCGTCATCCAAAAATAAATATAAAATAAAATAAAAATAAACATAGTAAACATTAGAAAATGGTGTGGAATATTCTTTCTTGAATCATGTAGTTTTGTTTGTATTCTCAAACGAGTAAAGAAGCTCACAATTCTTTGACTTTCTAGAAGATGGAGACTTTGCCAACAGCTTACAAAGGAAAAAACCAGCGCTGTCTGTTCGCTCCATAATTTTTCCATTTTACTCTCACCTATACACCCGTAACACGAGGACTGTGAAAATTTCTCATTTTCAACACAAATGGTCATACTTGGAGTTAATATAAACAGTGGAGAGATCATTGTAGCAAAAAAAGAGTTATAAGTCTTTAAAGTTTGTTTTTCAATTCTCTCGGAATTGCAAAAACCTGACACCGCTGGTTTTTCCCCTGTGCCCTTCATGTGTTTCTTTTTAGAAGAGCCAATTAAGAGCCGGGTTGATGGTAGGTTGCAGATCTTCTTTTCGAATATCTTTCTTTCTTTTGTAAAAATTTAGAGAAATCCCAATAAACAACAAAAACACCACCCGTCCCCAAATAAAAGCCCCAAAACAAAAACAAAAACAAAACAAAACAAAACAAAACAAAAACAAACCCCAAAAACGATGCAAAGCCGTGAAAATAATGACAAATGTGTGACCTTCCTTAAATGAACACAGTGGAACTCCC
>NW_004797431.1:863374-865125 GCF_000002075.1 Aplysia californica | reverse complement strand
TCAAATTTTTTTCTGTTTAACAAACAATGTAGAAAAGTTGGGTACAGAGGTTCAAAGGGAAAATAATCTCTGAGATATGTATATTAATGACAACTAAATCTTAATTCACCCTTGATTGACACTAAAGAATTTAGTTTGGGGGAAAAAAATTAATAACAATCACAACAGTGACACACACACCTTCCTTTTCCCCCACCCCTGAAGCACTCCCCCACTCAGCCTCGCATGTGTTAAACTCCATCGCCCTCTGTGTGTGTGTCCGTGTCTTGTTTGTTGGGATCATAGAGTTGAATTACAATAATATCCAATATCCTAGAACATGCACTGTCATGGCCACCGCCCTTGTACTATATATTATACATTTCGCTGCCAAACGTGCTCTTAATGGGCATCCAAATGAAGGGCGAAACGTGTCTTGTTAAAGTCGATTGCGCGGGGTACTTTCCCTCTTTTCCTCTCATTTCACTCCAAATTGTGTTACACAGTGCTCACCATTGAGAACCAAAACTACGTCAGAGTGCAGGCTCTAGGATATCATAATATAAGTCTATGGTTGGGGAACGCTCTTGGTGTAGGTCGAGCTCTTTCCGCAACACATAAAATTCTCCTACAAGCTGATCTCCAATGTGCTTGATGACCCCTGTGAGGACTGGCCTCCTGCACGTTTCAAGTCACGCTGTACCCCATATGTGTCACGACAGGGTGGAATCAGGCGTTCGTAAATTTTTGGGCATGCAGAGTTATTGGTATCATTTTAAAGTTTGTTCATTTGTATAGCTTTCGAGAGAAAAAAAATACGGATCTATCTTGAATTGGAAGTCGAGGTATTCCTAATTTAAGAAGGTGCGGTTGCCAGAAACATTGGTGACTTTCATAACTCGAGAATCCTTGAAATCTGGAAATGTATATGATCAACATTTTTCAGTAATATAAACGGAGAAATATGTTTTAAATGGACATAAAAGGTGCTGAACCCCCCCCCCCAAAAAAAAAAAATCGTTTAAAAATTGCCAAACTGGCGGGAAAATGTCGATTCCTTCTATTTCTTTATTTCGACAAGCGCTTGTTGTCACGACGATGCTTCACATATAGATCGAAATCATTTCAAAAGAGGAGCACTTGGCTTAATAGTAGTTCTCCCGTCAGGGAACTGGTCCAAGAGGGGAAATATTCCTAGCCGAAAGAGTGCACTCAGAATCGAACCCCGGCCTTCAAAGGCCAGATTCGCAATCAACTGCGTCACAGCGACTGGCCTAAGGTTTTGATAATGAATCATTGGTAAACGATTTTTTAAGCGGTTGAGATCGAAGTACAATGTATTCTAGAGGCCAGATCTATTCAAAGGCGGGTTTTTTTTAATTGTTTGAAATTGTTTGTGTTCTTGAGCAGATAAGAGGAAACAATGAGAAAGGTTTTGGTTGAATACTGCTACCTGTCAAGCTTCTCGATGACACGATGGATCAGCAGTCATGGCCTACAGCGATTCCAAAACTGGAACGCAAAACGCTTCATTGGACACACCAAATTATAACTTGGGAACACACCCTGAGACAAGGATTCGGCGAGGTCAAGGGCGACAGGTACTAGATCTATTGTCTTACTATTACTATTAGTATTCGTATCTGACTTTAGCTTGATAATTTTGAATTAGCTCAGTTAGAAGCGCTGTACGCCTAAAGTAAGTCCTCTTGAAAGCAGAATATAACCCCACCATATTTTTCATTTGAACTGACCCCCCCCCCCCCCCCTCA
>NW_004797431.1:858363-860689 GCF_000002075.1 Aplysia californica | reverse complement strand
GGGGCGCTGAACTAACGGTCTTGGAAGCTAGATTAAGGGATGATGTAGTCGACAGACTGCGATCGGGGCGTTTTTATTAATGTGGTTATCAGCACACCTTACTTCATAGACTGCGTGGCCGGTTCATTTGAAACTTCTGCTAAGCACCGAGTAAAGCTCCTATAAAAATGATAGGCGCAAGGAAATGGTGACGTCAGAAGTCCTTAGACTACAAAACGCGATGCAGTCGTGATAGAAAGAGCGGGCAGAATTCTTTAGAACATTGTTCCATCTGAATATTAAACTAGGCTGAAGTGAAGCAGTGAAGTGCACATAAACGTCAAAATTTTCCCTTCATTTTGTTGAAAAATGGCAGTTTCAGCACACTTGACTTCTATTTTGAGAGGATATCACATCTTCTTTGTGATTTTGACTGTTTATTGTGAGTATGGAAAAATTATCTTTTAGCAATCATGCATAATATATACTTTTGTTCAACATATAGTTTTCAAGCGGACTATTACCAAAGTGTTATTGGTAGAAGCCACCAGGTTGTTAATAACCATCGGTGGTGAGGACAGTGATTCCTTGTTAGGAGATAATAGTTCCTTGGGACACAGCAGCAGCATCACCACCACCAGAAGCAGAAATAACAGTGACAATAAAATAAAGATCAACAACGACAAAGGAGATTAGAAAACTATCCACATAGAAAGTAGAAGAAGAAGAAGAACAAGATTTTTGGAAATAAAAGTGACAATTTTTTCCCTACTTCTGAGCTTTTCCAGTACATGTAGTTGGACAATGCTTTTTGGACCTTTCTGACCCCCCCCCCTAACCATGTCTCTTGCCATTCTGCTTGCCTGGGTTGTTTTGAGTTTGCACTCTCTGTTAGGTATTCCCCTTCCTCTCTTCCCTTCTAACTTTGCTTCCAGAATATGTTTCTCGGGTGAATCATGGCGTTTGATATGCCCAGACAAGTTCATTCAGGCGGAGTGTGGGCGTTTCTCATACCTATTCTTATTAATAATTCTTCGTACTTTATTTTCTGTGTCCATGATATTTTTAGAGTTCTTCTATAAAATTCAATTTCGATAGCTGTAATCCTTTCTTTTATCTAACTCATTGATGGTCCATGCTTCACATTCATTAACTGCGAAGTGAAATACGGTATTTCTTGGAATTCTTAATTCTTTATCTTTACATTGTCCTTTCCAGATATATGTCATCTTTTTTCAGATTTGACGTTGCAAAAGCAATTTAGCGTTTAATCTCTGGGGTTGTTT
Source organism: Aplysia californica (assembly GCF_000002075.1). Lineage (NCBI taxonomy): Eukaryota > Metazoa > Mollusca > Gastropoda > Aplysiida > Aplysiidae > Aplysia > Aplysia californica. The sequence goes on along the minus strand of NW_004797431.1, from coordinate 859,424 downwards.
CCTCCTTTTGCTCAATCCTAGCTCCGAGATATTCCAAATACTAACTCTTTCTATTTCTTCCCCATCCATTCTCATTACAACCTCTTCTTTGTATTTGTCAATGTCCACGATAATGGTCGTCTCTTCATTTAGATGTACTACATTTTGATCATTCTGTTCTTTTTTAGATTTTAATAAATTTTCTAGTCCTTTTGGTGTTGTGGCTAGAAGTGCAGTACCATCTGAATATCTTAAATCTCTTAAAGTGTATTCTTTGTATTACTGGTCCGTCATACCCGTCCTTCATAAGTCCTGTTTTACTTCCTGCATTATTCCTTTTTCTGTGCATATGATGAAGACATGGGATAATAGTATGCATCCTTGTCTCTCGCCTCTTGTAACAGGAAACATTAAACGTAGTCAGTAGAAAATAATTGAAGCTTTTTTCTCAATTTGAATTCTCTTCAACGGAACTTCTTTGGGTTTTTGTGAGTGTGTTTTTTCTTTATTTGTTTTTTAAAAAAAAGTAGTTGCACTTCCTACTAGCTTTAGAGTTGTGCCCAGTTGTATTAAGAAAAAACTTTGTGAAAATTCTGATTAAATTTACAGGGGGAAATGAGAAAATACCATATGAAAGTGAGGAATCTGTGTGCCTTGCTATGGTTGTTTTATTCCATCTAAAACAAAATAATAAGATCCGCAGCAAGTAGTTGGGGCCAGTATTTAATGGTGCAAAGTGAGCTACTTAGAAAGACGACGCACACTTTCTCAGCATAGTTACGTCACGTAAGTGATGAACCGTCCCTTCATTGTTTTCGGGTTTGTTACTGATTCTAAAATCTCAAGATCTTGAATATTTCGTGTACGATTTTCCTCTGTGAAAAGTTGGTTTACTATGTGAAACAGTTATAGGCTCAAAATCCAAAACTTAACTTTGTTTTAATCGAGGTCTTACAGTAAGTTTTGTAAAAGAGAGCGTCGACTCTTCTAGATTACCTTATATGGGAATCGTGACCGACCGCTCCCAACTTCTTATTTTCCCTATCCATTCACGCATCTCTCTCTCTCTCTCTCTCTCTCTC
>NW_004797431.1:850883-855576 GCF_000002075.1 Aplysia californica | reverse complement strand
CCTTTCCTCAAAGCATGAACATACCAATCCCCTCCATCCAACCTACCCAACAGACCTCCGCAAAAATAAATAATCCAAAACAAAAACGATAACATCATTGTAATTTCAGGCATATAATGTCAACGGAACAAAAGGCATGATGAACTGTTTCATAAGAGGAAAGACCCACATACACTTGTAAAAAAAAAAAAATAGAAATCAACTTTGCTGTTGCTGTTGTCGTGGGCGGTGCTGCTGCTCTTGTTGGTACAGCTGCTGCAGTTGATGCAGTTTTAGTAGGAGAAAAAAGCTGAAAGGCCTATTATTACAGAAAAACCATTGAACATAAATAACGCCACAGCTGCCGCCCTTGTTTTTGGGAGGTGTTTGGACGATGACGACAGTGTCTTGACTCAGAACCTACAGGGCAAAATGGTTCTTGAGGGTCAGCTGAGTACACAATTCCTGATTTGCTGAAGTGTTTTAGTTAATCTCATTGCTTCCACATTCCCCCTCCCCACACACCTCACTATATTGTTTTCTGAAAAGCGTATAATGTATTTTCAGTACGTCTTCAGTCACAAAACAGTCAAAAAGAGCAGCTGCAGACACTGTCCTTTGCAATAAGGCCACATTCGGTGCTGAAGAAGTGGAGAAAAGAGTTGCAAATCTATAAAGCGATTACATCAATTAAGAATGAAAGTTTGACATCCACAAGGGCACCATTTACTCGTTTTGTTTAGTTTTTCTTTCACCACTCGGTACTGAACTTTGGTAATGGGAAGTCCAAGAACACATTATCCTCCCATTACACAGATCTCTGAGATAACGACCACTTTCCTAGATTTGAGACACCCACGTTTGAAACATACCACGACCTTCAGTCATAGAAAACAATTCCATATACTGTCAACAGTATGAAACATAATAATAATTGGTTTGAAAACATAAACGTTCACCGTCTTAATAATCCAATATCCTCTTTTACAGCAGATGTTCAACATTTTGTATTTGATTAAGATACTCTATACAAAGGGGCACACTCTGAGCTTAGCTGGTATCATGCTGAACTACAATGGAGCTGGCAGCCCTGGTTGGAATCCCCGACTGGGGGTTCTTGAACTCGGGTCGTTTTGTAGGGTGGACATTAGATTCGGAGGTTCGGCGTCTTATACGGGGTGCCCACTAAGGCTGGATCGGGCCGATCGCCCGAAACTGAAAACAAACGCGTTTGTTTTTGAGGCGATCGAGTCCGATCGGCCGATCCCTTCCGTATTAAATAACCTAACAGTGTGGGGAAAAGGCGTTATAATCCCATATACTTACTTTTACTCGGGTAAGAGGAAAAAATGAAATGAATAACTGATAAGATGAAGTCAAAATTATAATATTAGAATTTTTGCCATAGCTCTTTAAAAAGTTCAGCAGTTCTCATTTTTAACATATATACGTTAAATGACCATGACAGCAGATGCGGTGAAAAGGTCAGAGATCAGTGTGCTCGACAGTCCAATTAAGTCAAGTCTCCAGCACCGAATCTCTGAAACTTCGGATATTCAAAGAAGATTTCGCGCAGTTGCTTGCTGTCTAGACGCACGTGATCTTCAAAACTGGTTTACTGACATTTTGTATACTGGTGTTAAGAGAAAGTTTTAAAAGATGTAATTACAATTTGTGTAGTTGCGTATTGTTACTAAGGGTAAGGGTGTTATAGCTTTGTTTGAATCTCTCTTGAGTGAACTTTTTATTTTATATGTACAAGCATAGATGGAAATGTCTCAGCACCGAGAGAGGGTTAAGACTCTGTAGATCTAACTAATTTCTTGCTTTTGATTCTCGTCCTCAGTTGCAGACACAATGGTAAGTATATATTTCTGATTCATTATACTTGTGCTAACTAGACTAATTAATTAGATTAGCATCACCTGCTTCTTTTCATCCTTCCCTTTACACGAGTGACTGTTTGTGCAGCTGCATCTTTAACTCTTTGAATTTGAAGCGGTCACATATAATGTCCGATCAATAGCAGCCCAACGGAAATGTTGCGGCACATTTCAAGCCATCATACACAAATCAGAAACACAAAAGTGCATATTTCATGGCATGTATGATGTTGCACCCCCCCCCCCCTTTCGGGTACCAGATTTAGAATTGAAAAATGTGTATGATTAATGCATTTAGGCTTCTTTTTTAAAATGCCCCAAAAGATAGCTACTGTAAGAGTTGCCCAATTACCAGAATGTGCGTCCCCAATAGGTTAAAATTATTCAGAGGCATCTGTGGTGTAACGGTTAGGCTTTCTGCCTTAGCACACAAAAGTATTGAGCCCGATTCCCACATGGGAATGTTTATACTGTCAGGTATCTCCTTATTACTACTGAGATGTTGTGTCCCACTCACCCCAGGCTGTCTTTTATATGCAGGATTGAAGTAGCCGGCCTCCTAAATGGTCAAACTTGTGTCGATACAGCCGTATAACGAGTATGAATATTTACAGGCAGCTCAAAGGCTTTTTCTACGTGCCTTATATATGTATATAATACACACACACACACACACACACACACACACACACACACACACACACACACACACACACACACACACACACATATATATATATATATATATATATATATATATATATATATATAATATAATATTATATATATATATATATATATATATATATATATATATATATATATATATATATATATATATGTATAATATATATATTATTCCTTTAGTTGCTATCATCACTGTTCCCAGCCTTTTCCACCTGTCTCTTTTATCCGGGTAAAACTATACCTTATAGGATCTTATTTGACCAGGTACGTACATCCGGGGTCTCCAGTCTTTGTGGGGCCATGTTAGGGTCGCCGCTCGACAATCGCGAAAGGCGCGTTTAATTTGTAAGAATATGGATTAAATTAACGTTACCCTTAATTATAATATATAGAATGATACATTCTATAAAAAGAGTACTCATAAACTGATAGCCGCAATGCAATTGGCACCCACCTGTATTGCTACACATTGAGATTTCGGTGTAAAATTGTGTTAAAAGTAAAAGTAACTACACATTCGATGTATGCTTTGTGTAATAAGGATGAAACGGCATCTGTGGGAAGTTGGCGGATGCTCCGGTGTGCTGTGTTCCTTCTTTACTATCAAATATCTATCGTCTTTATCTCTCATCCCTTTTTCTTTGTAGGACCTCTAATCGTCGACACTTGCATTAACTAAATTTATGTTGCAACTGACGAAAAACTAAACTAAACTAAACTAAGCTCGACTCAACTCAACTCAACGGCTCACCACGGTGTGGTATCTGAGAAGAAGACAAGTAATAATTGACAGTAATGACTAGATATTTCTAATTCAGTAGCCGCTCCACGATTCCAGTGTAACCACAATTTTTGCAGCACTGATTTCTTAGTGCTCCTGTATTCTGAGCCTTACGGGGCCCCTGGATTGTAATGCCTGTTTCTCAATTATAAAAAGGCTGTAATATATTTTTAAAAATTTCTTCTCATTATCTTCAGGCTGCAGACTGCCATCCAAAATTCAAACGATTTCCGGGCCACACTGCATGTTTGGACAAATCCCCTTTGGCGAATTCAGTTGGTTTGTATTTATTTCTTTATTAACAAGAGAGGTTATACCAATGGCAATGACAATGACGATCTTTGTTTATCCCACGGTGCGAAATTTGTTTTGGTTGTTTACAATGGCAGTGGATGTTATAAAGGTTAGGTGGTCTCACGCATACACACAACAAGATAGGACGTTTAAACATGTTTTACGAGTATATGCTAAAACAACCCCGGCTCATAAAACGTTTTCTCTCTCTCTCTCTCTCTCTCTCTCTCTCTCTCTCTCTCTCTCTCTCTCTCTCTCTCTTACGTTTAAAGCGTCTGAAGCTAACGGTGCGTGTGTTTCATCTGTAGCACTGTGCGTTCAATAACTTCACTGCTATTGATACGAATGAATTATACTATACATAGAGGTCGAGGCAGTGACGTCACCCACGTGAATGAACAAGGGCTTAGGATGCCTTAATCGTGGATGTACCATCGGGCCTTGAGGGATAGAACATCATTCGAGTGAGTACTTTTCGAGAATCAAGTGGAGACGTCTATACGGACATAAGAGGATATCTACAAGCTTGCACTGAAATGTGGAGGCAGGACGGTGTTTGATTCCGATGCCTCCTGCCCGAAGAGCAGGTAGACACGTGTCGACGGGTCAAAGGTTGGGCTCACAGTCACAGTGGCTGGCTTGCTTGGCGCGCATCCAAGGACCTTACAACAAAACCTCCTTGCGCGCATCCCATAAACCACGGATGTGGCCGGCAGTTGAGATAAAATTACACAAAAGCTTGCGGCGACTCGGATTGTTCATGTAAATGTGTAAACGAGGGCTCGCAGGTCGTGCCGTTGAGGGGAAGAATGCCCCCATGTCTGACGCGAAATGCGTCACTGTCATAAATTTCATAATATTATAACATAACCTCTTTGTCTAGAAAAGAAATCAGTAACTGCTTGATTTGGCCATAAAATGTCTTCTCACGTTAAATTGTGTGTATTTATTTTTCATTATTGGTTTGTTATTGCTTAAATGCATGAATAAAGGTAGGTTTGCATTGTGAGTGTGTGTATGTTTATGTCCGTGTAGATGTGTTTGCCAGCGCGCGCGCGCGCGCGCGCGC
>NW_004797431.1:846761-849181 GCF_000002075.1 Aplysia californica | reverse complement strand
GATCTTCTTCTTCTTCTTCTTCTTCTTCTTCTTCTTCTTCTTCTTCTTCTTCTTCTTCTTCTTCTTCTTCTTCTTCTTCTTCTTCTTCTTCTTCTTCTGCTTCTGCTTCTTTAAATAGTTTCGATACTCAAAATAAAGTTTTTTTTAAAAATTGAGACGAAAATGTTCTCATGATACGTGAATTGCAAGATTCTCTCATTTGCATCTATTTGTGAAATATTATCTTTACAGGGGTAAACGCAAGTGTGAAGCAACAAATTGTGACCATGCATAACCATTTAAGAGCTGGAGTTACTCCACCTGCAACAAACATGTTGAAAATGGTAAGCTGTTTACAACTTACTCATTAAGACTTGTGTAAACAGAGGGTTCTTGTAGACCTTCGAGGAAGCTAATGATTTTGTGTCTTTATTATTCTTAAAATAGATGGTAGTTTTCCTTAAGTGATCACGCCAGGATTGTTTTTGTTCATTTTCTGTAGTGTTGACTGTTCAATCAATCAATCAGTCAACTTAATCCATAATCAGACAATTAGCTGCCTTTCTGGTTTTGTCTAGTAAGTGGAGCAATACATAAATTATAAATATGTAGTAGATTATTCTAGTAAAACTATTCAAGCACGTTTAACTGAATGTCTGATTCTTTGTAAACTTTTCCCGTTCTTATTTGTTTTTGGGTTTTTTTTCTTTTCTTTTATTTGGTAAATATTACACTGCACTGTTCTGGATATAGAGCGCAGGTTTGGGCTCTTGGCCTTGTAAACAATACAGTTGAAACTTAGAAGTGTGCACTATGAATATGGTATGCTGTTCAAAACTTATTTATTAAGTGTTGTTGGGTCGGTGGTCTAGTGGTTAGGCACTTGGACTTGCAGCAGTAAGGTTGTGGGTTTGAATGCCACCAGGGACCCGACGTTGTGTCCGTGGGAAAGGCACTTGACACGAATTTTCCTCACTCCATCCAGGTACGAATGAGTACTAGGCTATAGACAGCGGACGATCTTAGTTTGTTAGTATTTGAACACTTATTCAGCTGTTTGCATCGTGTACTTTCTGGGAAGTCGAGAACGTTTCTTAGCGTTCTAACCCTACGGGTCCACTGAGACGGACACGGCCCGATCTTTTGTGGGGAGGAAGAAAATCGGTCGGGTCGTTTCCGTCTTGTGGGTCCACCAGTTCGGACAAGACACGTCTAGTCTGTTGTCCTACTTGCTGTATTATTCCACACACTGTGTCCCAAGGCTGTGTCCTCGGTATAGGGCTATAAATAGTTGAGGTCAATGGACCCAATGCGGAATGAGAAGTGAATTGGTTTTTTAAGGAAAATTGTTAAAATTGTTAAAATTGTTAATATGCATTTATACCAGGTGGTTTGCGCACATACTTTGCTAATTTAGAGGCGCTGACTACGAATATGACATTAGAATTTTAATCCGAACTCAAAATTAGAATTTGTTTTCAGCTACGGCGGGGCCTATGGCTCATGAATCACGACCCGGCCCGGTTAAAATTGAGCAAGCGGCTTCCCAAAAGACACGTCTTTTATCGGGGTGTGTCGTGTCGTGTCCGTTGACACAGCCAAACAGACTTTTCACTGATTTCTTAGGAAATACACGGTGCTCCATTTCAACTACCAAATTTCCGAGAGACGGACGGAATCGGGTCGGTTGGTGTCCGTCGCAGTGGACACCGTCGCTAAGGTTTTGCTGGGTTAATAACGATAATATAGCGCACAGAGATTGCTGGATATGGTCTATACAAATGTGATTCTTAAAAAAATAAATATTATGTCTGTGACACAGGGACCTCAGTTGGTATCATATTGGACTATGGAGTAGACGGCCCTGGTCCGAATCCCAGACTGGGCTTTCTTGAACTCGATCGGGTCGTCTTGTGGGGTTTTAAAGGTTCTCAACCCATAATTTGGCTCGGTCATATAGCCAGCAGACGTTAGAGAGTCTTGAAAAAGGACTTAAACCCAAACACTAACTTCAGTGGAGTCCGCTTAAAAATCTGCGGGACCTCCGGATTTTCTTTGGATTAATCGAGTGTTCGGTTAAGAGAGGTTGTGCAAATAGAAGGAAAGTAGCCGTGGATTTTTTCTTATGGTTTACCGCTGTTTTTGCATTAACGGTGTTCGGTATAAGCGGACTCCACTACTGTACTTTTTGTACTTCTATGACGCAGACGTGGGACGATGAGCTAGCTATGCTGGCCCAGAAGTGGACGGACGCCTGCAGCAAAGAGAGTGGCAGGTTCCACCATGACAGTGTCAGGGACATACCAGGTGAGGACATCTATACACACACATGCGCAGTGCAATGATGCACGCTATCTCTCTCTCTCTCTCTCTCTCTCTCTCTCTCTCTCTCTCTCTCTCTCTCTCTCTCTCTCTCTCTCTTATCTTTCTCTCTTGCAATT
>NW_004797431.1:843813-846192 GCF_000002075.1 Aplysia californica | reverse complement strand
AGAGAGAGAGAGAGAGAGAGAGAGAGAGAGAGAGAGAGAGAGAGAGAGAGAGAGAGAGAGAGAGAGAGAGAGAGTGTGTGTGTGTGTGTGTGTGTGAGAGAGAGAGATTTCGTGGTGACGGAGAGTAATATAACTCTCCTAAAAACAGAAACTCAATGTGGTGGGTCATGTTACATCCCTAACTGGTTTCATTGTGGTACATTCATGGATGAAAATCGATACATTGTATGTATATAACTATGACACCAAAACGAAAGAGAAAGCGACAACGAGCAACGATTTGTCATGTAATTATTGTTGTTATACATTTTTAACGCTCCCATCGACACAATCAGATCATTTAAGAGGTAGGCTGACCCCGCTTGTCAGGTCCAATCCAGGTTGATAGAGAAACAGCGTCTTAGCACACAGACGGAGACACTCGTTTGAAAAAAAAAAACCCTTCTCACTCGGGAATTGAACTTATGTCTTCTGCACGCAACGGGAAAGTGCTTAGCCGATACACCTCTGACGCCAGTCTGATTTATTTTGACCATGTTTACTCTTAAGAAAGGGGGGGGGGAGGGGCGGGCAGCTGAAAACTATCTAGCTTAATAGTGAATTAAATGTTACCAAATTCACACATATAACAAGCATAGTAAGGAGTCTTAAAATCCGCAATCAACTTTGAGAAAAAAATCGTTTCCATAGATACGGTGGCCATATTGGATTTTGTTGAAATGTCTTACGTAATTAACACCGCACTTATTTTTTTATAGAAATAGACTGCTTTTTTATATGCATCTTGGCAAAAAAAATAGATCTACGAATCTGTGTGATGAAATTTTCCTAAACGTACTGTAACATTTTTAATGAATTTTTTTCCTGAGGTAGTGTTCACGTTTGCAAAAAATCGGTGAAAATCCACACTCCAAACACCACCAACAACAAAAACTATTGCATATGTCGAAAATTCATCAAATAATTTTTTGTATTTTTAATATCTTTTCTTCATTCCATGAAAACTTCATAAACATTTGATGAAACAAGGTGGAAGTATTTATAAAAGCATAGACAAAAACATCGTTTCGAGAAAACGGGCGATAAAGAAAAAGAAATGATTGATCTTATGAGGTAATGGTGGTGACAAACATGCTTGGTATGGGAAGAAATAAGGCTTAAGGGGGTTCTTATGCGACGAAATAGTTGTAGCAGAGGCTGAAGAAGCTAAAAATGCCTACAGCTTAAAATCCATAGTTTTGAGCCGAATCGGGACTTTCGGGGTATAACACCCCTCCCGATCCCCATAATGGTGAAATTGCAGTTCACAATAGAGGTTCGAGACTTTGCTCAGTCCGATGTTGTGTCCGTGGCAAAGGGACTTGACACGTATTCTCCTATTTGGCTTTATCCTGTCGAAGATAGACTTTAAATTTGGAAGTCCTTTCTTTTAGTAAGAGTTTTTACAGCACTTGCAACACAATAAGGTCATATAAGTGCCGAAGATTAGAGGTTTCACAAGAGAGTAACAAACACAGGAAAGAATCAGGAAAGATAAGGACTATAGATATTTGATAGGAAAGAAGGAGCAAATCACACAGAGCGCCCGCCAACCGCCCACTTGGAAGTCCTGCCTCTTACATAACCTTACTCTTATAGTCCAGCAAGGTAATTTGCAATCTCTGATTCATTAGACTGTAAATAAAATTACATTTCATGACACCACCATTTTAAAAAAAAAACCTTTTCTCTCAAGGCCGGTTCCCTGTGGGTCAAAATCTGATGTCTGGAGGAGACAGTTTTGTCGTTGCAATTAATGCCTGGTATGACGAACACAAGAATTACGTCTTCAATAGGACAGTCGATCATTTTGGCCCAGTGATGATTGGACATTATACACAGGTGAAACTGACGACCAGTCTGTGTGTGTGGCTTTTGCTGTTGTTGTTGTTGTTGTTTGTTGTTGTTGTTGTGATGATGATGATGATGATGATGATGATGATGATGATGATGATGATGATGATGATGATGATGATGATGATGATGCAGTACTTCTTTTTCTTCTGCTCACCACTTTACTGTCTGTTGGTATGGGGCTTCTCTCTCTCTCTCTCTCTCTCTCTCTCTCTCTCTCTCTCTCTCTCTCTGTATGTGTGTGTGTGTTTTGTTTTTTGTTTTAGTTAGTTTTTGTGTGTGTTGTTGTTGTTGTTGGGTTTGTTGTTTGTTTGTTGTTGTTTTTTTTAGGGGGGGTTGGGGTTATGATCAGGGGGACCGACGTTGTGACCTTAGGAGTAGGAAATTGACACGAATTTTCTTCACTTCACCAAAGATAGTACAAGACAAGATGGGCCACTCAGCCTAAAAAGTGTCCGCAGGAAGTATGCTCTTTGCTTCAGATGG
>NW_004797431.1:839907-841265 GCF_000002075.1 Aplysia californica | reverse complement strand
TCTCTCTCTCTCTTTCTCTCTCTCTCTCTCTTTTGTTTCTCTCTCTCTCTCTCTCTCTCTCTCTCTCTCTCTCTCTCTCAACCCTTCTCCATTGCAGAACTAGGCCTACATACATGAAAATTAGTTGTTGGGTTGTTTTTTTTGTCCTTAAGCTGTTTATGTACAGAGCTAACTCTCCAGTCTTGAGTATTGCTAATAATAACAATACACCGATGGCTAGGTAACACGACCCCCCCCCTCCCTCGTGTCATCTGAGGTAGGTGTAGCTTCTACTCTTCATGAGGGCAACATTCCATTATTTCGGTTTAATTACATTGACAAACGTGAAGCATTTTTACAACTTCATCGACATAATTTAAATCTTTTAGTTTCTGTTGGCGGGCTTCGACCCTGTCTATCAGGGCTAACTCGTGTTATGGGGGATACAGTGTTCCACCATTGAGACCGACATTAGAGATTTTAAAAAAATTCTTATAAAGAACGAAAAATGATTGCCTTCTCGTCCCGAGCCCTCTGACGGACAGACAACGCACTGAAAAAATGTACATTTAATGTGTCACGAGTTTCGACATGGTGGAATCAGGTGTTCATATTTTTTTTTGCATTTGCAGCTATTGGTATCATATCAAAGCATGCTCATTAAAATTTGTCTTGCATTTGGGGGAAAAATACTCATCTACCTAGAATAGAAATCGAGAAATGTATTGGCACTAAAGGGGGTGGTGGTTTCATGGGGTCAGAGGTAAATTTAGTGAGAAAATGGCCACAAAAGTTTGGTGAATTTCCAATGTTTGAAAGCCCTAGGAATCTGCAAATTTTTAGGTGCCTTTGATCAACTTTTGCAAGTAAAAAATTCATTCATAAATGTATTTTTTAATGGACCTAAGAGGTGTTGAGTCAGAAAACAGTTGACAGAAATTTCCCAAAGGGTCGACAATTGTCAGTTTTCTTCGATTTCATTATAATTTTGATGAGCTCATGATTTCACCACGACGCTAGACAAATTATACTACGGTTGTTGTAATTTAATGACTGTCTTGTTCTCTCTCGGATTTCAGTTAATTGCACAGGTGGTGGCAAAGACACGTGGTATTGTGGCACCGACCCGAATTACCTACTGAGCAACTGTGACGCACCTTTCGTCTCCTCTGCCTGCCCTTTCCAGTGCAACTTATGTCCCTGTAAGCTTGTGCGGCATTTTCATAGAAACGACTTGATCTGACAAGATCATGATAAAAAAGAAAGGAAGAAACCCCAATAACATTGTTGACCTTCTAGTGATGTCTATATAACCTTCATTGCTATAGATAGATAGATAGATAGATAGATAGATAGATAGATAGATAGATAGATAGATA
>NW_004797431.1:835634-837729 GCF_000002075.1 Aplysia californica | reverse complement strand
ACACACACACACACACACACACACACACACACATACACACACATACACACAATCATAAATACGAATACGCACACACATACAAATGGCGAACAAAAGTGAATAAGTAGTACACAGATTACATATTTGTCAATCATAAAATGAATGATCTAGCAAACATATATCTGAAATTGGAATATGGAGCAAAAATAACCATTTTATTTTACTTTACAATATCACATGCCTTTTTTGTTGTTGCTATGTTATAATTTAAGGCTATTTTGCTTAGATACTTCTGCAATCTGTTGAAATTTTTGTTATTGTTGTTACTGTTGTTGTAGGTGTCGTTGTCGTTTTTGTTATTGTTGTTGATGTTGTTGTTGTTGTTATTATTTGTTGCTGTTGTTGTTGTTGTTGTTGTTGTTTTTGTTCTTGCTGCTGCCGTCGTCGTTCATATTTTTGTTGTTGTTTACAATGCCTTAGTCTTCATCGTGATTCTTGTTGTTACTGATGTTGTTGATGTTGTTGTTATTGCTATTGTTTTTGATGTTGTTGCCACTGTTGTTGCTATTGTTGCTGGTTTTGGTGCTGTTGTTGTCGTTGCTGCTGATGCCGTGGTGGTGGTGTTGTGATGCTTCTTTTGCTACGTTCGCATTCTTTCTTCGTGTAAGCCTTCTAGTACCTCTATTACTCGACAAGTCCTTCACGGGCAGCATGGTTCCTCTTAGCAAATCTGTAACTTCACTGAAATTGACTGTGATCGAAATGTATTTATGACATAATGATCTTTTTGTGTTGTCACAAGTCTCATTAAGTTGAATAAACCTACATGAAATAAAGTGTTCTAACTTTGTGTTGCTATTTAATATTCAGTCGTTTTTATCGACAGTCAAGTAGACCCAGTTGTTTTTGTTTATTGTGTCACACGCTGGCCGCATGCTTTCAGCACGACAACCCAGTGCATAACCCTATCCTTACGCCTGGGGTCATTTTGTACCCCAGGGGTTGTATTCTTCACATTTTAGAATACTTCTAGTTCCAAGTTCTTTTCGAAACTTTCAGTGTTTCTCAAAAAAATCATTTTGACAGACTGCTATGCAAAGCGCACAGAACGGATTAACGAGTAAATTTCCTCCTTGGAAAGTGGTGGCACAGAGTTCCCCACGTCGTATGGATACGATAGTGAAACACGACGTACGGATAGGGTTAAAACTTAGACCATAATAATATAGATCTAATATTGCTTTCGACCGCCACCACAGTGCCGATTAATTGACAATAATTGCAGTAATTGCAGATCTTGAGAATATTGTCTACTAAATAAAAATTAAAATGATTATCAATGAATTCCATTTTATTGATCCCTTGGGAAATTTGTTTTATTATGGCGTAAATAAACACACAGTATTGATGCATACATTAGTGGTTAATGCACAATATCACAAACTAAGACAATTCACACACCATAGCTGGTCGATCTGTGCTACTCCCTAGTTTTGAGCTAGGGTCACCGTGTGTTACTTAAGGACATACCCAACTGACCTTCCACCAAAAAGCCATGTTATCGACACAAATTTGACATTGTGATCCTGAGCACGCGAAGCAGCTTTGAAACTATGCAAAAAAGCGGACTCCCACATTTTAAAAAAAGTAATTGGAAAAACAGTGGCTCAATTTTGAAGTATTTTAAAACAATACATAGCGAACGAAATTCATAATTTTATTAATACCGGTACTCAAGTTTAAAACAATGAAAATCCAGCTTCGTCATGCTCTTCTTGGGAATATTGAATTCTACGTTCATTTAATATTTGATGTCTGAAAATGGGTGTGGTTTCTCCTAAAAAGTGACGCAAACAGAGGGCTACCAGAATTATACAATAACGTAAAATTACGGTGAGCTATAAATGTCTTTATTTAAGAGCAACTCTTGTAGAAGGTCAATTAGCGTGCCCCACGTGAGTACATCAGGAGGGCGTAAGTTCTTTAAATAACTGACTCAACACAGCCTCCTCCACCCCCCTCCTCTATATTTTCTCCACCTCCTTCCAATTACCTTCAGCCACTTTCTCTCTCTCTCTCTCTCTCTCTCTCTCTCTCTCTCTCTCTCTCTTTGTGT
>NW_004797431.1:819953-834827 GCF_000002075.1 Aplysia californica | reverse complement strand
GGATAAGTTAATGTATACTTTACTGATCTACCACTGGAATAAAACTGACAGTGTGTTTTCAATATCTTTTGTAGCCAAATTACACAAAACATGCGAATACAAACACGAACATGACTATAAACACACCCACCCACACACATACACACACACACACACACACACACACACACACACACACACACACACACACACGCACACACACACACCTCCATTTCTATTATCGCTTAATCTTACAGAAACATAGCAGTGTATTCGAAGAGAAATTATTAAGATACCGTTCAAATATGATTCTCAATCATCAATTTATCTCTGTCTATCTATATTATTAGGTATGTTACTGTCAGTTTGTGGGTCAGCTTGTCTCTCCTTTTTAGCTTCACCCGTGATTACCAACATTGAATTCTTTTGTTATAATTACTCTTCGTATTATCTAATCACTCTCGTAACTAGGTGACAAACATCAAATAGCACGTATCCCCTGTATTACAGTGGGTGTTCCAAATCAAACAATGCACTGCACGTAATAGGGTCCTAGATCTATAGTAATCCATACTGAACAGACGGATTCTCCCCTTAGCATTATAGTGTGCTGTTCGCTTCTTGGCACATATACAGGGCAATCATGTACCTTACAATTTATAGCGCATTATATTATATTATGATTGAACAGCCTCTAACCTCACTTAATTTCAAAATTAGACACTGTTACACTCCCTATACTTAACAGTCACACTTATGTTTTTGCAGATCGAAGACTTGCTCAGTAGACTGCACGTGAAGTTGAGTCTTACCCATTAAAGGTTTTGAAGAAATGCGGGAACAAGAGTTTGAGTGTGAGATAACCCTTGTAGTTAATTTCAAGACAGTGCCGACTGTTGACAGAACTCCTCAGCTCAATCCCCATTAGCAGACTGATTAAACTTCCCTAGAGAGAGAAATTATGACGTCATCTAAACAAGGTAATCGCAAAGTAATACAATCCTGATTTTTTAAACAAGTGAGTAGATATCAACCGGAAATAAGTTGTTTGTCTGCGTAATTTGAAAGGACGTTGGTGGGCTTTCAACGCGAATAGGCCAGTTTGTACTCCAGCTTAGTTATTGCCATCTAGGTAGGAAAAGATGATCTTGTCACATTTGACGTCAGCACCGAAAGGATATCTCATCTTCTCCGTGATCTTGACTCTCAGAGGTAAGTGCGTTAGTAAAGATAAAATATGAGGCCTCTAATTTGAACCCCTTCAACTTTAATGTCCCGTGTAATGTGTAAGTTTCTTTCTCAGGAGGTTTTTTAAAATGATCATATTATTATTATACTGAAGCCCTGTTGTTTCTCATAAATAGACCTTTGTTCTAATCCCCCTCCTTTAAAAGCAACATAAATATACTAGAATCTACACTATACATTAGATTTGTATATTATATATTCACACTGAGTACCTTGGGTTTCATGTTCAAGTTCGTAGCCACGAATGTTTGAGAAACCATAATGCGAAAAATAGCATGTTTAGCTAAATCATTCAACAGCTTTACTTGGGGTGAGGGAGGGGGGGGGGGGGGGATTACGATTTTCGGTGATACAGATGATGTTTAATGTTTGAGATTATGAAAAGAAGATGGTGATATTTGGGACATGTTTTGAGGATGCCAGAGACATGATTGCCCAATCAGATATGGTGCTTGAGACAAAATGAAAAAAAAGAAAAAGAAGAAGATCAACTGGTGGCTTTAGGAGTACGATCAGAGATTAGGTAATCACCTAGGGGCTGGAAGTGACAACGCTGAGGGAGTGGCCAAGGACAGACAAGTGTGACGTCGACTGCCCTCTGCCTTGTGACTTGTGAACCTGGCAGAACAGGGAGAGAGTCAGTAAGTAAGTAAAATGTTTGTATGGTGTTTCGTGCTGATGGGGGTCCAATCTTTGGGTTCTCGTTGTGCTTTCGGGTACTTTGTTCATTTTTTTCCTATTAAACATCTATCATTCTTGTCTGTCTGTCCTCTTCTTTTTATTTGTGTGTTACTGTTTAGTAACAGCGCTATCTTTGGCACCTATATGACCTATTTGTGTTGTAAGTGCCGTGAAACTCTTATTAAAACTTTAAAAAATTATGTTGTACTGTCCAGCATGGTGATTTTCAGTTTCCTATTCACTAAAGTCGCGTTTTTACTTCCCTCCCCAGTCCCTGATGCAGTGGTAAGTCACTTTTTACTTTCATCTGTTATATTTTTGTTATAAGATTTATTAGTTTATATCACCTTTTGCTACACTTAACAAATTCGCCAAGAATGGTTTGGTCGGCCAAGGTAGATTTTAGAAACTTTTAAGCAAAAATTTGTAATGCTCAAACATATCAGTGATAACAAATGGCTCTTAAGGACTAAAGTGCGGTAAAAAAATTCGTGGGGCAACCTGCTGTCAAGTATTTCTTCAACTATCGAACATAAACTCCCCAGTGTTTTGCGCAATGACTTGAATCAATTTGTCTTAACAGATCAAATTTTGTTAAACATCTGGTAACTGTATGCTAAAAAAAAAATCTTCAATAAATACTAACAGAAAATCCAACTTGATGGTTTCTGCAGATTTTAAGTATTCTCTCTAAAATTAAGTTTTTGTAGCATGTTTTCAACCAAAAGATGCTATTAGTGAGCTGTGACGTAGGCCACCTACATAAGAGTATGAAAATGCGTGTCACGGAATTTTTACTTTTGACCGCAATATAGCTGTGAAATTCCCCCCAGCCTTAGTCAACAGCTTCTCAGTCAATTTCTTCTCTCCGAACTACTTCCCCTGTTTGCCTACATTGACCTCACACACGACCACGTCCTCTTTTACCGCCACCCGGCCCTCCCTCAGCTCTTTGTGGATGTACTTGGCTGAGGAAACTGTACCAAATACTCAGTGCACACAGGGTGGTTGGTGGGTGCCCTAGTGTGGTTTGGCTTTTCTTTCTTTCTTTCCAATCAAGCGTCTGTCGTCCTTATATCTCCTTTCTTTTTATATTTGTTAACCTCTTGTAACACTTCTGATCTTCGGCATTAATAGGACCCAATTGTATTGCCAGTGCCGTAAAGCAACAGTGCACTCTGGCCGTTTGATTCCTTTGGTTGTGTCGGGGGGTCAAGCAGATTGTCCTTCGTGGATGGTGCAAAAGGTTACATTTTGGTGCAATATAACCGAATTCAACTTAATTCGACTATGACCTCTAGAATCAAACACGTTTATTTTTTAAAGGTCGCGAGTCGAATTAATCTTTGCGCTAGAATGGTAGCTTTTGCCCCCCCCCCCCCCCCCCCCCCCAACCTTGGGATACGGAATACTGCATTTTTTCTGCCTTGTCTTTGTTCTCTCTTTCCTTCTGCTCCTAGTGGGCGTTCTGAACTTGGGTTGTTTTGGGTGAGCTTCTACGGAATTCCATCCATTTGGCCTGATTCTATCGGAGATGGACTTTAAATTTGGATGTTTTTGCCTCTTAAATAAACTTTGTGTTGAAGCAGAAATTGAACCAACCTACTGTCCCAGCCTCGATAACCGCAAGAAAGCAATTAATAACTTCTCCAATTATGCGCGGAACTGCACCAAATTTGATAGGAATTGTATTTTATCACCCGGACACCATAGTCTATGCTCAAATGTGAACTGGCTAGACAAGCACTGATGCATCAGCCATATCTTGGAGTAACTATGAAAAGTTCTTTTACATGAAAAATTACGCTGAGTTCAAGTCCGAACTGACGTTTCAAGGCTTTTATTGGACAAAGTAAAGGTTGATTCTTGATCTAGATCTAGTGTACCGCCTGAAAGAGAAATTTGGAGGTGATACGAACAGTTCACGGTGAGAGGATGTCTGTCAGAAGGCCAATAAGGAAGGGGGTAAGAATTAATTAAAACGAGGAAGCCGTTCGCACGTCGGTCGCGACAATGCCAAAGAAGTCTGTTTGTTGACGTAGGAATAAACTAGGCTTGTCAAAGTCGTCAACTTACAGAATCTTAAAGCATGGTTTGAAAATGAAGCCATATCACATTTTTTTTGCCCACCAAGGAATAAACTCAAACAACGAAATCTTTGGAGAGAAAAACAATGAGTGCTTGGGTTTTGTAGACAGGTGAGACAGAGAGAGAACTTTGAACGGTCTGTTCGTTTTAAGTGACGTGGCTCATTTCTACGGGCCTAGAGAAGTTAATTCTGGAAATTGTGTGCGCTGGGATACAGAAAGACCAGATGATGTGAATGAAAGGAAATAAAACAACCGAGGCAATTGTCTTGTAAGCGCTACCACGCCGCAGCAGTGTCAAATAGATGCACATTTTCAGTCAATAACATGGAAATGCATTGCACGTGATGGGGGCCAAATGGGGTATCTTTTGTTAAGCTAACACTTCTAAAGCAGGTTCCTTTTTCATGAAATAAATGGTATAACTGTCTGTCCGGATGGTTCCGTTCCTTTCTGTCAAAGGTTTTTGCTGTATTTAAAGAATGTTTTTTTTTTCCAACTTTTTTTTGGTGGTGGTAATCGAGTTTGGGATACGCTATAATATACAATGGCAACGGCACTGTCAACGATTTACCCAACGTTCATTGTACTGACCGTTTGTTCTTATGAGAGTCCAAAATGAAAATGCTACAAGGAATACATGTGGGTGGTTGGCAGGCGCTCTGGTATGGTTTGCTCCTTCTTTACTCTCAAACATATGTCGTCCTTATATATGTCTCCTCTTTCTTTTCCTTGTATGTTACACACTTGTAACACCTGTAATCTTCAGCACTTATATGACCTTTTTATGTTGTAAGTGCAGTAACTCTTACTAAAAAGAAGAATATATAGGTTAAAGAGCAAACATGATTATGATGGATGCGAGTATAATCGAGGTAGTGACGGTAACATCCACTCAACACAACAAATAAACTTTAACAGATTTATGGCGATTTTGTCTGATGTGAAGACGATTTGACGTGTGCTTTCTCGTTAGTGTCATGGAGCTATTTTATTCTATTATATTTAATTTTCTTTGTTTATTTACTCAGAGGTCTAAATCTTAGTATTTTGGAAAGCAAGATCTTTTATACTTTATCAGAAACCATAGTCAGGTTTTTTTCTCTCCATTTATTCGTGCTCTAGTCTATATTCTGAATATATATGTTCTTTTAGCCTGATTGTTAAAATTAAGAAGAGGGAGGAAGAAAGTTCTAACATGAGTTGAGGCACAAAGAGCTAACATTAGTCAAACATAATAATATGATGAATGACAAATGCTTTGTACGCACACCTGTAAGTCGTTGCAAAACTAAAAGCTAAAGTCTTAACGAAACATGCCAAAGTGAAGGGAGTATCTCAACAAATCTACTTTTTGTTATTAAATTATGCCATTCCCCAGAAGAAATGTGACTGGAAAAGAATTGAAGAAAAAGGAAGAGGGGGCAAAGGTTGAGGTTGACATGTAAGTTGGCCTTGAATGTCCCGAATCAGTATTGGAGCATGTTGCTTTAAAAAAATATCTATTTTTTTAAAATCCATTGCCCATTCATATGAGATTGACGCCATTTGATTAGTAGGAAAAAAGTGCGTATGATGGTGTCCAATCTTGTATTACGTGCATACCTAGTATGACAAGTAACTCTTACAGATAGAGATTCAAGGATTATAGATGTAAGTCATTGATCTGAGAGCAATGATGATTTTAGAAATAATGGTGGTGATGAGTGAAGATGTGAGATTGCATTTCATTTAAGTAATGTTAGCGTTAGTCCTGTCTTCATCTGCTCCAGTGAGTCACGTGGGACGTGGGCATCCTGTATCCCGTACCGTACTGGAACCATCTTTACGGCCACCGTGAAGTTCCGAGCATGGCTGCTAATACATTATGTTTGAAGAATTGTTCTTGCTTGTATATCATGAATGAAGGTTAATTCTGCAATATGTCTTGATTATCCTCTAGTTAATTTTTGTCCCCAAAGTACACGTTTGATTTCTTTAAACATAACAACCCAAAACAAAACAAAATAAAATAAAACAAAATAAAACGGAGACTCAGCGAACCAAATGAACCGACATACCACAAATGTACACGAACTACATTCACATGGCTGGGATTTTTTCCTACTTTCCCCAGGCTGCTTATTGCCATCCGAAATTCCGCCAAAGTGTCCAGATCCCCGCAGGGCACACACATACAGCCTGCCTGGACAAGTCTCCAGTAGCAAGATCGAGGGGTTGGTATTTAACCGCCCCTTAGAGCTTTTTTTTCAGAAATGCTATTTCATTTAATTCTACTAATGGTTTTTAAAAAATAATCTTCCACATGCCTTTTTACAACAGACATCGGCGAGCGATTAACTCAGTATGTGTCATGCTAGACTATAACACTGAGGGCTCTGGTTTGAGTCCCAACATGCCGTTCTTGAAAATAATTATTTGGAGAGTTTTCAAGGCTCTCCACTCACAGGGCTAGGTCCGCTGGTGGGCATGAGTATATGGGTATGCATAAATGTGCAATTGCATGTGCTCCTGAGTGTATATTTGTGTCTACGTGTATGTGGGTACATTCACCAGTCAATGTCTTAGAAAGATGGTATTGTACAACTGCTCAGGGTCGATAATTTTATCTAGGATTGTGTAAATATCGCAAGTAGTTTTCTAAACTGGATATTTTGACCTGTCAATTACTTTGTTTTGTAAAGTGCATTCAGACACCCCCCTCCCTTTCCCCTCTACCACATTATTCTTCCTCAGTACCCACAGAGGCGGAGAAGAAGGAAATTGTGGACTTGCATAATCAGCTGAGAGCTCGAGTTCAGCCCCCTGCAACAAACATGTTGAAATTGGTGAGACATTATTTCGTGTGTGTTGTCTTCATTTTCGTGTACTGCCTTACGACACACTAAATATTGTCGGTTCCGAAATGATCAAAGTTGTGTTGGCTAGAAGGGGAAGACGAAGATATTAAAATTTAGATATTCACCACAAAAAAAGAGATTTAAGAACACCGAGCACGTTGTCTCACAACTGGGCAAAGAGAACGTATGGGTGCCAGGTAAGGCAATAAAATTATGATCATCCTCGGAAATGAACCCTAGCGGTTCACATTCGGGTTCAGACGGGGACGGATATCCCGTTGTTGTTGTCATAATTAATTCGAACGAGATGCCAAGTCAACAAGGCTACCGAAAAATCAGTAAATAGACCAGCCAACCAGACAGTCAGACAGCAGAACGGTCAACAAGCAAACATACCGCAAGCCAGCTCTGCTATTCCGCTTTGCGCTCACCCGTCCGGCCTTGTGTGTAAAGAGCAAGTATCATCGTCAATAAATCAATCAAATCTTCTTTTAAAAAGACAGTTTGCATATAAAAGGTATACATTCAAGTTATCCGGGGGGGGGGGGGGGGTTCACCTCTCTTACAGATACTCATGTGCAGCCATTCTCTGCTATTTACAGCAGTACCCCTCCCCTCATTATATTATTATCTTACCTGACTTCAATCCCGATTCTTCGCAATTTAATTTTTTCTTGTCTCCCCTGTTTGTTTGCTGGTTTATTTCGTTTCTTATTTCTTCTGCTGTTTGCGCAATAGATTATGTGTAGCTCTACGTGCTCTGCTTCGTTCACTTTTTTCTGTACTAGTACTTTCCTCACGTTTTCCTTGCTTAATGTGATTGACATCATATTGAGTTCTTGAAAAGTATCTCTCAGTGACGATATCATTACGTGATCGTTCAACCATTGAAGCTGCAAGAAGTCAGACCACAGGAGAAAGTCTCAAAAATGTTGTATTGAAAGCAACTTCAACACAAACCATTAAGGTAAATATAGGGTAGAATTGTATGGGGATACACATTGCGAAAATACTGCTGTACGGTGTACTTTTTTTCTCTCATCATTTGTTTTTTCTGTCTGTGTCATCTCGGCGGTTTCCATTACTCTAAATGACTATTATCGCGTCAATCGACATACTTCTTTCAAACACTAATAAACGTGTAAGAATTCAGCCGGATATAACGCGTGTGTTTACAGTCCTGGGATGATGAACTTGCCATGCTGGCACAGAAGTGGGCGGAGGCATGCGACAAAGAGGATGGCGAATTACACCATGACACCTACAGGAGTATCCCAGGTAAGGAGCGCTCGAAGAGCTACCTAATTTTACGAGGTATGCACACGGTACGATAGATCGAAGCTGCAAAGAATAACATGAACCACTATGATGTTCGACATCGAAACTCTGGAAAGATAAGGGACATTATTTTTAAACAGGTTGTCAGCGCAGTCTGACATTGCAACTCACTATCGCAGCTTTTCACCACAGGTGCAAGAGAATCAAGTGTAGTCCATTTGAGAAAATGGGCTTTTTCTTAAAATATCCAAAGCGATATGAAGCCTGGACCGGTTGAGTGCTCCTTCGATTTTGATGAAAACGCATGAAACCCAACTCCCCCCTCCCCCCTCCCCCCACACGCACCCACACAGACACACATACACACTAACACACAACACGGACACTTAGTATTTTGTAGTGAAAAGGGTTTAAACTTTAACTTGAGAAAGAAACTTCTACTTTTCCCAGGTCGTTTTTCGGTGGGTCAGAACCTAATGATGGGCGGCAAAAACTTTAAAGGAGGGATCAATGGGTGGTACATTGAGCACAAGGACTACACGTATGGCGAAAAGACAGGGCCCGCGGAGTTTGCCCGTGCTTTGATTGGACACTACACACAGGTACATTTTAATGCCATGCTTCGTTCTGGTTCAAATTGTCCTCAATGTCGTTTTGCTGCTGATATTCGTTTGAACTGCTGCTGCTGCTGCTGCTGCTGCTGCTGCTGCTAATGATGTTGATGATGATGGTGATGATGATGATGATGATGATGATGATCTGTTGTTGATGGTTTCATTTTTGGGATAAATCAATCATGATTGTTATGGTTCTTGTACTAAGTATTTTGGTTGTCATTATTGTTGTTTCTGTGGTTAGAGGGCAGGCCCTACTTCTTTACTTTCCCTCTTTTGTTTCTGTCTGATTTTTTTACTTTTTCACAGCGCTAAATGACACGTATTGTGTTGATGTGCTTCTCTTTACTAACAGAAACGACATAGAGCTGCATTTAGTAGTTTTTGTCCATCTTTTCATCATTTGGTGGTCTTCTCTCGTTTTGATTTCCCCATGTAACTAGAATATTTATTTTTAGCATCTTGTCGATGCTATCAAGTTTGCTGTTTTGCCATAAGTTCGATTGTTCTTCCGATCGGCCTTCAAGAGACTTTCGAAGACTGATTTATTAGTGAAAAGGGAAAAACCGAACGTTGATAGGTTCTGTATCTCTTACTAACGCTTTAGTTGTCTTAAATATTTCCACGACTTCCCTCTTTCTCTCCCTCCTCCCACCTATCATCATCATCATCATCATCATCATCATCATCATCATCATCATCATCATCATCATCATCATCATCAGCAGCAGCAGCAGCAGCAGCATCGTCCCTTCCTTCAGGACATGACCTACGAAAATTAGAAATTGAATCAACAAGATTAGTTACAACACCACCGAATCATCGTCCCCATCTTTGACAACAACAGTTGCAACTTTCTTCATATTCGTGTATCTTTCTTTCAAACCCTCCCCTAAAAACAACCCCCTTTTTTCTGCCCCCCCCCCCCAAAACAACAACAACAACAACAACCCATCAAAAAAACTCACACCTTTTCCCTTCCACCTCTGTGCCCTCTCTGAAATGACAGTTAGCATGGGCCCGAACCTACAAGATCGGATGTGGTGCCGCGGATTGTGATGGTAGAAGTTTCTTCGTTTGCAACTACGGTCCAGCGTGAGTTCCCGATAACGTAACACGGGTGGTTGGAGTGCGCGACTCTATAAACAGGTCCTACTTCTTTACTTTCCCTCTGTTGTCTCTGCCTGTCTTCCTTACATTTTGCCAGCACTAAAATTGAATGGCCAGTGTTGTGTCGGTGTTCTTCTCTTAACTTTAACAAACAAACAAGAACATAATATGGCCTTAGAAGTGTGCATACGCTGTCTGAAATGTTTGACTTGCATTCTTCTAGATCTCTATATCAGTCAGCGTTTCATTCCGATCAGCAAGCGACAGAATCGGTGGTCACAGACTCTTCACTAATACGGGGTGCCCATAGGGGGATCGGGTCTGGTCAGGGCGGTTTGTTAGCCAGATTGAGGGCGCTAAGCGATTACCGTGGCACAAACCGATCGTGCCCGACTCGCCGACTCAAAAACAAACGCATTTGTTTTCAGGCAACCAGTGGGGCGATCGGCCCTTACCCGACCCAACCCGACCGGACCCGACCCGATCCCATCTTCCACGGGCACCCGTGTATAACAAGCAGTTCTCAAGCAGGTGTGAAAGTACGGTTTAGAGCAAGATGATGAGTTGTTGTTTTGTGCCCGTTTGCATATAGTATATTATGTGGCTAAAATGAAGACTGCGTAACCCTAAACCTAACCCTAAACCGAACCCCAAACCTAACCCTAGAAGCATGATCTCTCTAAAATTGTAGTCAGTAAGCTCGTCCATACTACTGTCATACTGGATGGGTCATTCATGAATGAGAAAGCAAAACAGTGTTCCGCTCGCAAAAATATGGGGGTAACTTTCACACCCATAGTAACCTCTGTTTCATTTGTCCTATACGCCTATACGATCTCTCACATGGATTTTCTGCCCTGGCCATGCAGGTGTTAGGGGAATTGAAAAAGCCAACAGCTGGTGAGGCCACCTCAGTTGACAGCACTGTTCAACCAGATAGGGTCGAAATTCTGAAATGTTTCTCTGGCCAGCTGATTGAAGAGGAAGATAGGGAGGCAAAGGCTACTGCCGTGGATAGGTTGCTTTTGGGAATACAAAAAGGAAGCGGAAAATCTGATATCCTTGCAGGAAAGAACAGAAGAACGTTCAACCAGATATGTACTGGCACAATCAGTGGAAAGACCCTCAGCGACATTTTGGAGAGAGCAACGGAGCATCAATGGACATGTCCGGAGTGCAGGGATGTTGCTTCCTGAAACAATGAACAATGAACAATGTTCATTTCTCCGCCAAGAGTGCAGACTGCAGGTGGAATAGAGCGACAATTCTTATTACTGGCTTTTATACAAACGATATTACTACTTGGTATCACTAATTTTTTTCAATCGTTTAAGTAAATAGTAAAGCCAAAGATGACAGAAAAAAACCCACAACAAAAACACGCAAAAACCTAAGTACTCAAAGCAATTCGATTTGCTACCTGTGAAAACGCCCAAAGCGAGTTATCACTTTGGCAGACGGCACTCAAACCGGGTGGGCCTTTTCTAATATAGGAACATACAAGTACAAAAATCATGAACAAAGACAAGTCCCTTTCTTTCTACATAGTCATAATCTCTTATCTTTATCGGTATCAGCACAATTTTCCCGGTGACTGATAACACAACCTATTTCCCGTTTTTATTATATTTGTGTAATTTTCCTTTTAATGCCTTTTCTTTTGATTGAGATATCCATCT
This sequence comes from Aplysia californica, assembly GCF_000002075.1. Taxonomy (NCBI): domain Eukaryota; kingdom Metazoa; phylum Mollusca; class Gastropoda; order Aplysiida; family Aplysiidae; genus Aplysia; species Aplysia californica. The sequence goes on along the minus strand of NW_004797431.1, from coordinate 823,311 downwards.
CCAGTCAGAAATAATAGTTAAATTTTGTCATAAAATTTATGGTCTTTTTATACCCAACAATTTCCTTTTATTGAGCACCTTTGTGTTTACTGAAGGCCAATAATACGACACATTTCAACTTAGTGGTACTTATTAAGTGATAAGGAAAAACTCGTAGCTATAAGCCTACAATAAAAATGTAATAAAGGGCTTACACTTTCAAGGTTGTAAAAATCCCAGAGCGATAAATATACTGTAAAAGTATATATATCTTACACCTCTGTGATCGTAAAACCCCCAGAGGTATACTTTGTATCCTTAGGGGTATATTTTGTGTCCTTCAATATTATATATCGCGCCTGAAATATCTTTGTGGGAAAGAAAGAAATATCTTGGAGTTAAAACAAGTTTCGAAACGAAAAATGGAAACCCCTGTGTCACTCTGTACTATTGAAAGTGAAGATAATGGAAAGAAGGGGGGGGGGGGGGTACGGTAGAGAATTTAAAAGATTTTACAGGATACTGAGTCGTAGGTGGGGTATTAATTAAATGCCTGTGAACTGATATGGGGCCCTGAAAGAAGTGTAGGGGGTGAGATGGGGGGCTCGTAACCAGTACCAATCGATTCCTAATATATACAGTAAAAATGTAGGCCTAATGTTGTTTGTGTGTGTGTGTGTGTGTGTGTGTGTGTGTGTGTGTGTGTGTGTGTGTGTGTGTGTGTGTGTGTGTGTGTGTGTGTGTGTGTGTGTGTGTGTGTGTGTGTGTGTGTGTGTGTGTGTGTGTGTGTGTGTGTGTGTGTGTGTGTGTGTGGCGGAAGGGGGGGGGGATTTGTTCGGGAGCCCATTTGTTATTTGCGACCACAAATCCAAATACCGTTTTAAAGAAATGGGTTCAGCTACAGAAATTGAGCTTTGGTATGGACTTGGCTACAAAGTTCGGGAAATTAATGTTCTATTCTGAATGAGCTATAAATTGTTATCCTCTTTTTGAAATAGTGTTCTCCAAGCCCAGTGTTCTGACTTCGGAGTACTTACCTTTGTTTGCCCATTCATCGTGTCAATGGGGCTCTCGTGGCCTAGAAGTTAAGGTGTTCGCCTCTCATTCAATAGGTCCCAGGTTTGAATCCGGATAGCGACTGAACATTTTCTTCTTTAAAATGTTCTTTCTTCTTTCACCTCTTTTCCTGCTCTCTAACAATGTTCTGATGTCTGCTTCTGTCTCCACGCTCAGTCCCTACCATCTCACTTCCTTTGCCTCTCCTCTGGGCTCCTGATTCTTTCTGCAGCCTTTCTCTTGCTACTCCTTGGCTCCTTCTTACTGCTGTCTTTCAGCCACACCCCTGATCTCTTGGTAGGAAAGCTCTACACATACCCTTCTCGGACAAGGGCACAAAATTTTAAACCACGAAAGCCCCCCCCCCCCCCCCTCCCCGGGGTCTTCTGTGAGCGACAGCGAAACGCCTCACCGCTACACCACAGGCGCCGGTAACGCTTCTAGCTGTCCAGAAAGAGAAAAAAAGATGCAAACGTCGCACGAAGCTATACCTTTGTCTCGTCTTTCACATTCTTTACGTGATATTCTGCGGTGACTCAGCGATATATTTTTGCTTCAGAAACAGCAACAACCAATTGAAAGCCAATTTTCTCTGCTGTTTGGAAAAAGAATGAGCAAAATTGTACAGGTTTAACGTCCCTCGCAAAACTGCATGGTTAGTCAAGAGGCAGGGCCTCTAAATCAAAGGTCCGTATTAGAGAGGGACGAACAAAAACGGAAATTCGGGTTTTTAAAAAAGTTTTCATAAGCATTTTACGGCACCTGCAACACAATAAGGTCTTATAAGGGCCGAAGATTAGAAGTGTTACAAGAGAGTAACCAACACAAAAAAGAAGGAGGAGAGATAACGACGATAGATGTTTGATAGGAGAAAGAAGCCCCCTTGTATGTCTACTGTTAAAGATTGCCTATACTGCATACAACTGTGCCTTGGCCTAACGTTCTTATTGTGTTTTCATTTTCATTATTTTCAATTCCTGCAGTATAGGTAGATCTATCTGTTATTGGTATGACTAAAGTTGTCGTAACTCTAGTTCTAGATCTAGATCTCAGTGTTGCTAGGCATCTACTTTCTAAATCACTGTCGGTGTCACTGGCACTTACTTCAGAGTTAGGTTGTTTTTTTTTTACCTTTTTTATCAAGGACTCAGCCTGCCAATAGACCCCTCTCTGCGACGACGTGGCATTTTGAGATATTACAGCGAAAATAAAACTCATGAAAAAAAGGAAGTAAGAAAAAATGAAAGCTTGTAAATGGAAGTCTCACATATTTACAATGGCGTCTAAGAAGACGGACATTCCTAAGATTAGATCTAGATCTAGATCTAAACGAAATTAACGAAAAACTGAAATTCAAACTACAGTGACTTCAGACTCTTAAATAAAGCTGTGCATACTTTAACTGATTCTGAACCATCATTTTTTTTTTTTTTTTAAAGTTAAGTTTTAGGTGGCCAAAGTGACGAACTTTCACAAATATAAAGATTAATCCTCCAGGCTTATTCCACTTTCGTGGTTAAACACGCCAGAATTTGAAAGATGAGGAAACAGTGCGCACGGCTTGTGAACGGAACCCTCACTTGTTTGCAGTGGCGTCTAAGAAGACGAACTTTCCCAAGATTAGATCTAAACGAAACTAATGAAAAACCGAAAATGAAATTACGGTGACTTCAGACTCTTCAATAAAACTGTGCACTCTTTAAATGATTCTGAACCACTATTAATTTGTTCAAATTCGAAAGTTAAGTGGTTGTGAAGCTTTAGGCAGCCAACGTGATGAACTTTCACAAATACAGTACACTAGCTGGGCTCCCTTTCTGTGAAAGAGATGATAGGTGCATTAACATCAACTTGAAAGTCATTGGCCTACTATATTCACACTCTACTGGAATGGAGCAATAAATCTTGAGAGATGCAAAAAAATTAGAAGGTCTAGATCTATACTCTCAAAACAAAATGCACCTCGCGAAATATCACTTCCGGCACTTCCGCTGTGGAGGACAGCTACGCAGATTTGTTTCGTTTGTCAGTGGAATAATCACAAAGGCCACAGAAAGACGGGAACTTTTTGTCAAATATAATTGTCTAAATTCAGGAAATGAATAAAACAAAAATCGGGCTCCGTCATGGGAACCTATATATCCTTTTGCGGGTGGTTGCCAACTTTCAACTCTGTAGGTGTCGTAGTTTTATGGGAAAAGTGACAAATGTGTTTCCTGGTTGCCAAATATTATAACAGATACAGACATAGATTGCTATTTCCACACTATTATTATTATTATTATTATTATTATTATTATTATTATTATTATTATTATTATTT
>NW_004797431.1:816521-819018 GCF_000002075.1 Aplysia californica | reverse complement strand
CTTCGGGTTACACCAGCTCTCAAATGTACCACAGAAAACATTTTAATATCCTCTTTGCGTTGAAAAGAGGCTGAACTGCCAACTCTTATTACACAACTTAGGATGGTATATTTGTTTTTAAAATGATGAAATGATATAGGTTTAACGCCCCTATCAACAGTATTATTAGGTATTTAAGACATAGCGGTTAGCGCTTTGCTATCGCTCGCATGAGACCTCCAAGTATAACGTCCATATCCGAAAGAACATGGAAAATATGAAATATATGTAAAGTGATTTTCCCAAAGACACGTCGAACCGAACTGATCCTCGAATCCCCGAACCCTCAATCTCACGATTACGTAGCCTAACCACCGGATGGCCCATTATACAAGCAAATAATAGAATGACAGGAAACAGGATAATTTTAGTACTAATGATTATTTCTGTATAATCTGTGTTTCATGCATAGAGCTACATAACATTCGAAGTATATGTACATTTTCTGCCGTAAGTTGTGTATGAATTTTAGCTTATTGGTCACAAACTAAGAGACCCTCCCCTTTCCCCGAGTTCTCGAACCTTCTGGGTTTAGCATGCTTTTCTCAGGTCACTGAATACTGCCCAATACTGGCCTGGTAAGTAAGTAAATGTTTGAAACTAACGCCCCTTTCAACACTATTAGGTTATTTAAGAGGCGAGTCCCTCGAATTTAACGCCCATCTCCGGTAGGACTGAACCGAAAGGGTTGAGAGTAATGAAGACTCCACTAAACGACCCGAGTTCAAGAACTTCCAGTAGGGAATGCGAACCAGTGCCGTCCACTCCGTAGTCCAGCTTGATATACCACTGAACTGACAGGGCGCCCAAATACTGTCCTGCAGAAGCTCCTTCACGCATGTTTCATTTTATCATTTCAACCGAGATTCCTTACTTACGGGGTAGTATCCTACCTGAATTTTCCACCCTACTCCATTTTAAAAATAAGCAAAGAATTAAGCGTCTTTTGCGAATGGTGGCACGGCGACCTACATGTAGCCTCCATAGTCATAATATTTTAAAAACTTGTTGAAGACGCGCTGTTTTTAGGGTACTTTAGAAAGTATGGATGTAATTCATTATTCTAAAAGACTGTCAATTGTGGGTTTTTTTAAAAAATCTAAAACTTATAAAAGTTGGCAACAATATGCATAATGAGGAACAAGCAAATTAAAGTCTCTGATTTGTATATGATTGTTCGAAATGTGCAGCAACATTACCTTTGGTTTGCTAAGCGTCGGACATATAAGGCTGCAACGTCCTTAAAGATTTCATGTCATTTTTTTACACGAGTACGTCGGTCTTTCTGCTTGGGTGTATCCCTCTCAGCCCGGATTGGCGCTACAAGCAGGGTCGTAAGTCCACTTCTTAAATGATCTAAATTTTGACGATGGTGGGCGTACAAACTCATACATTTAAACATTTATTACGCTTTTTATTGAATTTATAGTTATCCTGTTCTTACACAACATGCATAACTCTAGCGATAAAAGTAAAGTTCAATCCCCAACTGTAAATTAGGTTAAAGCGTCTTTCACTCGATGACCTTACGAAGACCCAAACGCAGCTCCACAGAGAGTGGAGACTCTGGTGTGCGTACTGCTCCTAGTAAGTTCCTTGAGGGTGACTAAAGTTTACTATTACCCTCTGTAGCTGCTAGCTATATTGCTAATGAAAATAGTGCTGCCAAAACGATGCTATCCTTCAAGTATCTCTCCTCTGGGTCTGTCATTATTCTCCCGTCTTAGCTGTTGATACACTTTGCTAAGAATATTAGCTTTATAATATTATTGTCTTTCTGTATTTATGATTGAACAGTTCTTTGAAATTGGAGCGTGGTTAGGTTCTTTGATTTTTGTCACATTCTTTTTCTAGATGTAGTTTTCTTTCTTATCTGATGTCTAATTTTAATTTCTCTGTTTAGCCTTTTGAATTCAAGCCTGTCAAGTATGGCCATATTGGTGTTTGTGGTGTAGCAGTTAGTTGTTTCGCTTTCTCACGAAGGAGACCCGAGTTCGATATCCGAGTGGAGAGAAACTTTTTATCGAATATCGCCATCTTTCTACTGAGATGTTGTATCCCTCTCAGCCCAGGTTGGCACACACTTGCAGTGTCAGAAGCCAGCCTCTTAAATGATCTAAATTTTGTCGATGGGGGCGTAAAAACACCTGCTTGGAAAAAAAATTATAGGGCCATTTTTTACGACAACAATCTATATCTCTCGGCAGATTGCAAACACTCTGAGTGTTATGGTTCGTCAACCTTGAACACTGAGACATGTGCCTGCGAATGTAAAAAATTTGATTTTCTCGAAGCTCCTGACTGCCACGGTAAGTTCATTACTTTTCCATTATGTGTGTGACAGTGTGTGTGGGGGGGTTTCTTTTTAAGGGGGGGGGGGCATTTTCTGTGGCATGAAATGCAAGAATTTTAGCAAATTGATAGCAGGTTTAGAAGAAACCCCCAACGTTGGAGGGAA
>NW_004797431.1:811541-814912 GCF_000002075.1 Aplysia californica | reverse complement strand
GGGGATTCTGTTCTTGTACTCTTTGTACTTTTCTTTCAGGCTATTTGTATGTTTTTGCAAGGGTTTGTATCTTAACTGCTCTGGTCATCAGCGACCAGGTGTTTATTTGCACTAGTGCTGTCATTATATTAGATTTTTGCCTCTATGGTGACTGTCCAAATAATAGTATAATCGATATAATAGCCTTTTAATAAGGGTAAAAGACGATCTTTCTAGAAGTATATTTTGTTTTCCCTTGACTGTAGTGAACAATAACTTAGTAACTTATGGATGAAGTGTGAAAAACAACATCTTTGCTTCTCTCCTTCAAACGGCGTTTTTTCTGCTCTCCCCAACCGCAACATAGCTAGCCTTTTCATTTTCTGACATGACGCTATCAATCAACTTAATCAAGTTTAAAACAAAGGGCGCTGGTCTATCTATCGACACAGCACACTACAATAATGGTCCAGGGCACAAGTCATCTTGCGGGTAATAGATAGGCCAACAGATTAGTAACTGCCTGTTCGCTGGTGGACACGCATGTCGGAAACGACCAAACCGAAAAATGCTCAAACGCACACACAAAAAAGGGTCGGTTTCGTTTAGGCGGACACGCAGAATTTATTTCTTAAGAATTTTAAGCCTTTTTTTTTCTTTCTTGAAATACTTGATGCGGCCCATGTTAACTCAGACTCTACCTCCTGGGGCCCCGGGTAATTTGAGTTTGAAAACCCTGGCCTACATACGTTGTGGGATGATGGCACGAATGATTAATAAGGCCTGTTTGGTCCGAGAAATGCAGGTCACAGAGAGTGCAAGTAACTGATTAATGGCATGCACTCTTTTGCCCTATCTTGTGTCTCTTCAGGTGTGACCTTTGCGACGTCCTTTGACCTCTTTTTTCTATTCGCTGCGATCGTCTGCAGCCCATTCCTGTGTCCTGAAAAAAACTCTACTCACACACACACACACACACACACACACACACACACACACACACACATGTACAAGCGTAGGTTTTTCGCTCTAACACTGGCGCTCGAACAATCTGAATCATACGAAGAATGCACGTAGTTTTCAGTATTACTCTGACCTTACTTTAACTTATTAATCTTATAATTTCCAGACTCAGATCCAAGTTACAAGGACGATACAGCTGAGCTCACTTCTCCATCCATGCTGATGACCTGGGTATTGACAACGCTCACGGTAGCGTTTCTTTGTCTGCTGTGAACTGGTTAATCCCGTTTTGGCCCCAACCATTAACTAACAACACATCCTAGTATCCAACAGTCCTGCAAGCTTACCCCTAACTATACCCCTACCGCCTACCCTTATCCTTACCCCTTACCCTACCCCTACCCCTACCCCTACCCCTACACCTATCCCTACCCCTACCCCTACCCTTGGCCCTAACCCTAACCCAAACTTATATAAACTTTCTACTGCTATTTCATTACTCTTGGGGCCAAGACCGGAGACTGCCCCTTGAACTGCCAAAGTACTGCAAGACACTCCTCCACCCTCGCGGTTTTGAGGAATCCGCGTAATGTTACGGTACAGAAGTATTGTTTTCTCTTTGTTTTGAACTTCAATTCACGGTGGACGCGCCTTCTGGTCATTGGACACCTTTTGAAGGCGCGCTGTTTTGGGCAAGCTCAAATAAAAACAAAAACAAAAACAAACAAAAGCATGATAACTGATTTATTCATACATATGTTCCTTTCAATTGTCTCACCTTTATCTGAAATCTTTAAAATGCATACAATGAAATATACAAATTCGTGTGTTTGATTTTAATACCTTCGGCCAGCTGTTCAGGTGAACCAAACCCAGAATTGTTTATCTTTTTTTCTGCAGTTTCTTAATCTGTGGTATTGGTTACATTCATTCAACAAATTTTCTGCCAAAAAATCAAATTCTGAGTATTGAAGTAATACGGAAAAAAGAATTTAATAATGCATGTACAGATTGTTTAACGAATTATACAGTTGTTTTTTTCTCGCCTGAAAAATTTTACTCTCTTTTCTTATTACGCATGAACACTTCGCTGACGATGGTTGAAATGAGCCTAAATATTGCATTTGGTTTGCTGCCATGCGCTGATTGAACATATTATTATGTGCCCGGTACGTCCATAAGGAGTCCACTTAACAAAAGATAAGGGCCGAATAAAACAACTTCTGCCTCATGCAATGAAAGCATTTTCAGTAGTGAAAAGGCTCTGAAAGTGAAACATGTTTTCTGGAGTTATTAGATCACCTGGGAATCAAATGAATACGAAATAATCCTCATTGCGCAACCTTGTTAAACACGCCACTTAAAAGCAGTGTTGTCAACAGGTCAGATGTGAAGGAAAAACAAAGGGAATGCAGAATGATAATATGGTTTAAGAGACGGCTGTTTTTTTTTCAGGCTTCTTTGGGTAGAATAATGTGATTGAATATGTTCGGAGACATATGTATTATATTACTTAGCTTATGCTTGTAAAGTGTAGAGAACACAAATTGTGATAGGAAGCTACTTGCAATATGTTTAAAATCGAAATCGTGGTCCTGTCAATAAGTTGCCTTTCAAATTCAAATGTTTCTTTGTTAAACGATAATCGAGGATTGTCCGAAAAGTGCGAACTCGTAACGCATAATTAGCGAAAGCAGATGTTTTGCTGGTACATTTTGTTTAAAGCAGGAAACACGAATTTTGAATACGAGAAAGACGCCCACCGATTTCGAAGTCAGAAATCAACATTAAGGGGCCAGACGAGTTTATTCGAGAAGACAGGTGGCTGAAATGTAGGTACCTTACTATGGCTACTATAAGCGTTTCAAAATCCGTCATTCCTGTCACCTGCCACCATTGTCAAATCCATCCTTTGGTACCCTTCTTCCTGTGACAGAAGGCCGCCATTTGTCCTGGTCTCTGCTCTGATCTCTGCTCTGATGAATTACTGTGTAAAGTTGTAGACCACTGTCAGCTTTCACAGTGTTAAGTGTTAATGCACGATGTAGGAGTAGGAGGTCTTCCTTATTATTACATCCTATACTTTGCCCTGCAGCACTGCTGTCATCTACGTTTGTGTTTTATTAGCGTGACCTTGGTACTTGTCTCCTTTTGCTGACCTCGGAGAGCACAAGATGCTGTCCTACGACAACTTCTTTCAGGACTCGTTATTTCGTTTTTAGTTTGTTTTGTGTGTGTGTGTGTGTGTGTGTGTGTGTGTGTGTAAGTGAGAGTTTTACGGCACTTGCAACACAATTAGGTTAAATAAATGCCGATGTTGCAAGACATTAGCATACAAATAAAAATAAAAGAAAGAGGAGAGATAAGGACGATAAATCTTCGACAGAAAAGAGGAAACAAACTAAACCGGATTATCCGCCAGCCAGCGA
>NW_004797431.1:797789-809110 GCF_000002075.1 Aplysia californica | reverse complement strand
AGGGGGGAGAGAGAGAGAGAGAGATAGAGAGAGCTTCCCCTTCCAACCATGGATAATGACTGTAAAGTTCGTGTGCCAGAGGATACACATAATAATGTTGACTTCGCAGGAATCTTCTGCAACAGATCAAATGGATGTATTGCCGCAAAGACTGGGGGTAGAACTGTCAAAATCATGGCATCTTATATAGAAACTGGATAGCATTAGCAGCAAGCAGGACCTATCTCCATTGGGAAAATGGTCGCTTTAAAGCACAAGGGGGCTGTCCCGAAAAATGCTGTTTTGAGAAACTCGAAGGTAAAGTATTTGGACATTTTTTCAGCTTTTTAAAAGACAAGGAGAGTTTTCGCTATAACCAAGCAAATATACACCCAAAAAATGAAACCAAACTTCTCCTATCCGGGCAATGCCCACCTTTGGTGTAGGTCAAGATTTCTGGAAACCCCCGAAATCTGTGTTAGCCCGCTTGTCCTTAAAAGCGACCAAATATCAGCAATAATGAATGTTCGTTGGAAACCATTCGCAATACACTATCCAAGTTCTTGTCTGCAGCAGCCATCCCAGAGTTCATAGGTTACCATTGTCCTTATGTATGTCCTGGCACACGTATAGTGACTTCGCGATCCGCTCCGGGCATAAGAGAAACAATGCACTGTTGTAATGGAGTGACGTCACGATTGCCGCCTTTCGGTTACTGTAAACCCTCTTATCTGACCTCAGTTAATAACAAACACTTTACACATAGGAAAACTTGGTTCAAGTGGAACGATCGGAAAACCTCCTAACAAAACATAGACTTCTCTTTATTCATACTAAACCTAGATGATGGTTTGATTTCTGCCAAGAAAAAAAAATCGTCGGCGAGCTGTTTTATACTTACCCCAATATTTTGATTTGCAGTTTTTTAGTCTGTGGTATCGGTTGGCTGTGCATAAGAATTGTCTTATTGAGATTCCAATTCTGAAAGTTAAAAAAGCAAGAAAAAATACATAAGATCGGTACAATACAATTGTTATTAGAATGACCCCCCCCCCTCTCTCTCTCTCTCTCTCTCTCTCTCTCTCTCTCTATCTATCTATCTCCCTCTCTATCTATCTATCTATCTATTTATCTATCTATCTATCTATAATAGATATATCTGCCTGGGTCGGCCCTGGCAGGAATGCTTCGAAGCCTGCCGCCTAAATGATCTTAACTGTGTCGAATGGAGTATAAAGACGCCTACATTTTAAAAAATTTAAAAATCTACCATACATTATATCATAAGTGATTGGTGGAGGCGTTTGTTTGTTTTTCTCCTTCTTTCTTACCATTTGCTCCTTCTTTCTTACCAAACATATCTTCCTTATCTCTTCTCCCTCTTTTATGTGTATGTTGTTCTCAGGTAACTCCTCAACACTGCCAATCTTCGGCACGTATATTGTGACATACTTATGCTGCATGTGTGGTAAAAATCTCACTAAAGCTAAAACTAAAGCTTCGTAACAATGTAACATTTCAGTTCAAAAATTGTTGTAGCCTTGACTTCAGAGGGCCTCCTCTGCGTAATAGTACAGTAGGACCTTTGGATTGTTTGGGGGGTTTTCTGCTTTGGTTCTAATGGTTCAAGGGCGGAATTCTATTTTTAGAATGAATATTAAGGAACGCAAATTATAGAGATTAAACGTCTTTTACACTTCTACAGCGAGTTCTTGGGCGGACCGGGTTCTTACGTGGTCTGTTCTTATGCAGAGACCATTGTGTGCCTCATTTTTGACAGCACAGTTCATATACCATACACTAAAGCGTTAGTGAAGATGTCTGTCGTTTACTTCCCCAAAAGATGTTGTAGCAACACAAGACGCAACCTTAGAATTCCAAAGTTCTCATTTTTTGCCGTTTTCTGTTACAAAACCATGAGGCCAAAAACCTAATATTCTAAAGACTTTTCGGAGTCGTTATCAATATCAATGAACTGCATTAAAAAAAAAAAGCTTGACAACTTGTGAAACTCAATTCTTTAACCTCAAATTGCTCTAAACTAAGCACACAGCAGATAGAACATTGTAATTTTAGGACAACTTCTGTCACTCCCCCCCCCCCTCCCCACTGACACACACACACACACACACACACACACACACACACACACACCTGTCCTAGATTCATTCAAGGCAATTGATTATTTGTTTAGGTTTGGGTTTTTGTTTGTTTTGTTGTTGTTGTTGTTGTTGTTGTTTTTGTTGTTTGTTTTGTTGTTGTTGTTTTTTTAGGGAAGGGGTGAAGTTTTAGAATTATTATTATTCCTTTTTTAAAATATCATTTTTTTGGGTGGAAATTAAGAAATGTTTCAGTTTTTCTTGCTATTAAACACCGTCTCCGGGAAACACATTATTTTGACGCAGATCCCCTGATGGATGGCGATGTTCTGTTTCTTACACCCCAGCTTTGTTTCTCCGCGCTGTCTCAGTGTCTGGTCATTGGTTCATTCATCAAACATGGCGACACTATTAAAGACACGTATGCTCCCTGACAAGTGCTGTAGACTTGTGGACTTCGCCAGTCTTGGACACACCTTGCGCAAGTTGGTACAGACCGGGGAAACCTGAAGGGTATTTTTGAGCTTCGCTAGGTGTCTCGTAGCACTGGTGTTTCTTTTTTCCCTTACTAATCTGTGTTTATATAATATGAGTTGTTTTACAACATAATAGTACTTATAACAATGATAAAAACAGTTTTAACAACAAAACAAAAATAAGAGAATGGTAATGATAAAAATATACAATTATCATTATTATCAGTAATAATAATAATAATAATAATAATAATAATAATAATAATAATAATAATAATAATAATAATAATAATAATAATAATAATAATATTGTTGTTGTTGTTCTTGTTGTTCTTGTTTTTATTGTTATAAAAAAATGCTATTGCTATTATTGCTGTTATCGGTGGCACCATTTATTATACTGAGAGAAGACAAAACTGAAACAATAAACGCTTTAGACTTTATTAATTATTGGGGGGGGGGGGGGGGGGGGGGCTTAAATTTACTTGGGTGAGCTCTAATCTTTGACGCTAAACGAATTTATTTGTTAATGAAAACAAGTGAATCGTTTGCAGGAAGTGGTAACAAATTTGTCAAAGATGCAAAAGTTCGGGTGCTCCTCGTGGTAAGATTGCCGAACCTATAATCGTGAAACTGTGAGATCAGGGATTTGAGCCTCAGCTCGGTCCGACGTTGTGTTCTTGGGAAAGGCACTTTACCCGAATTTCTTGTTTACTTTTAATTCGGTCTTTTCAGAGATGGAAGTTAAAACTCGGAGGTCCAGCCCCTTAGACAACCTGATAGTGTTGACAGGAGAATTGAACGTAGGCCTACACCATTTGTGAGACATCATGGTGAAATCAGGCGCTCATGAAAATAATGGCAATTTTTGTCAAATGTTCGTTTTTTGGCTCAACATCTTTTACATCCATTAAAAGCACAGTTTTGTGTGGATTTTTATTGAAGGACTTTTACAAAAGACGCAAAATCTATGAATTCTCAGTTTCCAAGGACTCTCAAGATAGAAGTCACCAAACTTTGGCGGGCATATTCTCGCTAATTTTATTTCTGAAACCAGGCGACCCCCATCTCCTTCACCTTCAATCGCAGAAAATATCGCGACGTCTTCTCAAGAAAGATGGGTATTTTTTTCATCGAGAGCAAGACAAATGAACAAGCTTTAAGATTATACCAAAAACTTAACATGCCCAAAAACTGAAAAGCGCCCGATTCTGCCGCGTCGCGACACATTTTATTTTACTGGTCCACAGAGGAAGTTTCGGTGGCTGCAGTTACAAGTTACAGCTTCAGCGGTCGTTTATTGTTTAAAAGGGAGAAGGTATGGCTCTGTCCTTAAATTTCTCTCTCTCTCTCTCTCTCTCTCTCTCTCTCTCTCTCTCTCTCTCTCTCTCTCTCTCTCTCTCTCTCTCTCTCTCTATTTTCTTTCTTTTTTTATGCGTGTTTTACGATGCTCACAACTGCAAACCGTCATGTGAGCGAGCGGGACACATTAAGCTTTTTCAGTTTTGTAGGAATCAAACTTGAATTTTGCCCAGTTAGTGGCCGAAGTTTACTCGATTTAAAACCACCGAAGAATCTTTTACATGCGCAACTTGCACACAGGACTCCGAAATTTTTCTGCCTTTTTATCCGAGAATGCTAGGTGTTAGATCTTTCCTTTCCTAAGATTAGGATGTGGCTGAAAGATAGTAGTAAAAAGGAGCCAAAGAGTAGAGGTAGAAAGTCTGCAGAAAAAGCCAGGGACCCAGAGGAAGGGCCGAAAGAGAGGGGGCAGCGGGTGGAGACGAAAGCAGATGACCGAACATGATTAGACAGCAGGAAATGAGACGAAAGAATTTTTTTTTGTAGAACAAAATTTTCTGTCGCCCTCAGGTTGAGAAACCCAGGACCTATTGAACGAGAGGCGAACTCCGTACCTCTAACCCTCTTAGCACCATAAATAGACAGCAGAATCAAAATGGTGGCCCGCTGATGGCTTCCCAGAACCGAATTATTGCACTGTTTTTCAGAGGTTCGAGAAGTGTAGCAAAGAATTGCTCTTGCTTTTAATCTAAGCAACGTATTTCAACATTTCACATACAATAACCTAAGACGTCAGCTTCTAAGTTTAGAATAGAAAGTTCTTATTTCTAAGCCTGCATTATAGGCTTGGTCGGTAAAACCCGGTATTGCTCTACAGCGGGAAAGACAGTAAAAACCGGCAACATAGTTGGAAGATCGGTTTAGGCCGGTATGGCTCAAAAAGGCTAGACCATGTGAGCCCCCAAACCTCTCTTGAATGAGCATTGCTATCTCATCTGTACAGTTGTCTCAGCAAAGAACGGGTTAAAAGAAGCCCCAAGAGAATACATTGCGTCTCCATTTATCTTGTCATGAGAAGTTGTCCAACCAAAGCAAGCATTCATTTTTTGATAGAATCATGGGAGTAGCCTACATTAATTAACTGAAATATTCATTAAGGTTTTATACTAGGTAACCGCCGGAGATTTGTGATAGGATACACACAGAAGGAAGATAAAATGCTGATTAAAACTTTAGAGTAGAATAACCGAGATTCTTCCCTTGTTTTTGTTTTTTTTAATTCTCTTTGTGAATAAAAAAAAACGTGATAGCGTTTAGATCTATTTTAAATGACTTTCCTCTCTCGCCGCTATAGAATGCATCTCGTGTGTTTTTCATGTAGACCAGTGAAGAAGATGCCACAAACGGCAAAGAAATCCTGTCACAATTTTGATGAATAGGTGGGTCCAAAGAAGTAGGGCAGCGTTTCACACTTCATACGAGGACGTAAGATAGGTCATTACCTGAGTGTTGTTAGATTTAAAAGACATTTGGAGATGATGTAAAAGAATGAGCATGTTTATGATGGGAGAAGTGAGGAGAAGAAAAGAAGATAGGGAGAGAGAGAGAGAGGGGGGGGGGAGGGGGAGAAGGGAGGTAGGTGGAAGGAGCTGGTAAGAGACAGGAAGCGAGAAGCAGACAAAGAGTGACATGAGAGAGTTGGAAACAAACAGATACAGACAGATAGACAGATATGACAGACAGATTAAGTGACAAAGGGATAACGGGGGAGAGCAAAAGCTTAAGAGGTGGTAAAATGTAACACAAAATCAGCAAACGAGGATAACGCTGCCAGCTTGTATATAAATAAATGAAGTTCCCTGTCAATGTCACCAGAGCCCAAAAAGACAACTCTCCTTCCCTCAACAATGTCGCTGTTTACGTTTGGAACAATACTGACGGCGGCCATCCTGACCTCTGTTCCAGCGGTAAACGCCTTCTTCGGTAGGTATCCATCTAATCCTTTCTCTGTATCGATGTTTTATCGCTTCCGTTGTTGTGCTCACGGGGTGTCCGTCCTCACACTGCTCACAACGCTGTCTCTGCTGTGAAATCTGTTTGTTTACATATTTATTTGTAAGGTGAACTTAGTCCCTTAAAAACACACTGTCTGAAATAAAAAAAATTATCATGATGATGATAATGGTGATGATGATAATGATAATGATAATGATGATGATAATGATGAAGATTATTATGATAATGGTGAGGAGGAGGAGGACGTCGAGGATGCGGAGTAGGATGCGGAGGAGGAGAAGGAAGATGGTTTATGGTTTCATCATTGAGTAGAATTATTTTTTTAACTTTCAATTTTTCTTTGAACCATAGGTTTCTTTTTCGGGAGCAAATTCTGTGGAAGCTGTGGGCATTACTGTAGACACCAGAGCGGAATGTGAAAGGCAAAGGGTGATTTGAAGGCAGCAGAAGATAATATCTGAAAATCTGGATTTCAGGTAGAAGACTGTCTCAGTTGTTGTTTTTTAAATTACGATGAGAACTAAAAAACAAATGAAAGAGATGGGCTTCCCTGGATCAGATTAATGTAAATTTGAAACTTTCGTCTGAGTTCTTGTCCTCCGAGAAGAATTCCTTGATTGTCTAAAAGTTTTTGTGTAGAGCTATACTGTCGTCCATGGACCGGATTTACACAAATGGGAAATCTACGAAGGGGAACGATCATCACCATTTTCATCATCATCATCAGCAGAAGCAGCAGCACTATAGAAACATGCTGGCTCTCTATGCTTCAGCTCAGTCCTTCTTTCGCCGCGATATAGATCATTCTGTTTTTTTAGGCACATTTTAGAGGAGCCGCCAACCCCCCACCCTCACCCCAAATACACACAAACACACAAACAAAACGAACGAATTCGAACCCCGCAAACCCACTGTATAGTCATTATCTTTCGAAATGAGCCTGTGACATACTCGCCCCGTTTCTCTGATTACACAATGTTAAGATTTGCTTTTTTCCCCACAGGAAAGTCGCTGAACGCAGTGACCTACAAGTGAGTTGCTCGGCTGATTGGCGCCTCGGTTTAGAACTTCCTTGGTGGTCTGAGTCAATCAGGTTACACAAAGCTAATCATTTGACTATATTTTTATGTCATAAATCTGCATATTTACCAGTAGCATGTTGCGTAACTGAAATCTTTCGAAAACCCTGTTGGGAGTTTAAATTAAAAGCATCCCCTTCCTCACACTCTGATAACATTTCCAAGAGGGCATAACAACTGAAATTATGGAAGAAAGTCATATCTTAATCATTAATAAATGTGAAATGAAAACATGGCCTATTGTACAATAGTGGCATAAACACACCGCATGAAAACCCTTTCGTGCAAGACTTCGAGATGTGGATGTCTTTCCAAATATCAGATACACCAAAGAAATACCCATAAACAGCAAGTTGGCACTAACCTAACTGGACTCAGCAGACTTCGTCTTCAGAAGAGTTCACCAACAGTGGAGGGGGAAAAGTTTAAGAAATTATTTCGTGCAAAATGTCACGACAACCCAAATGTAGCCCCACAAAAGAGATTATTAGATATAAAGTATTATATATATAGTATATTATAGTATTAGTTGTAGCTCGTGGCAATGGCGTCACCCACGTAAGCTAACCGGGCTGTGTGCCGGCCATGAGATGTTGAGCGTTGAGGGCAAGGACAATTGACTGGTGAGTACTTTTCAAGGCTAACGTCATGGAAACTACAAGCTTGGGACGAAATCTACAAACTTGCACTGAAATGTGTAGGCAAGGTGGTGTTTGATATACAAGAGCTCGTTGAGAGTGGGGGGGGGGGGGGCTCAGATTGTTCTTGTACCTGAGGGCACGCCGTCCTGCCGTTGAGGGCAAGATGACCCTCCCATGTCTGACACGAGTGACATCCCCTCTAGGAACTCTAGTAGTATAAATAATCTCCTTGATCCCCACAGAGAGTGGAGACCCCGGAATATTTGTTATGTCAGAGCAAACATAACGTGGCGCGCTCGACGGAGGTTTGTCCTTCAGTTACCTCATCCGAGCACGAAGGGCTTATAATATATAATATATAGTGCTGTCGCGCCCGATTTCTGTCCACTATTCTGGAGTGTTACAAGTTGTACATCTACTGTTTATACGGACAAGGCAAAGTGTGACCCCCAGACGGCTCGCGGCCGATGGTACCTTGTACGACTGGTTGCTATAAATACACACAACGATCAAACTGAACACGAACCAGATCACACAAGCGCACAAACAAAATTGTCCACATAGCGGAAAACCCACCACCAAGCTGAACTTTGTACTGTAATCAATTGTGGCTGATAAGCAAAGCCGAGTTGTTGTTTTTTTAAACGAGCTCTTTCCTTCAAAAAAGAAAAGAAGAGAAATGTAAATTACACTGTGTTTGAAATAATGTTATGGTTGAATAGATAAACCTACGTTTTTGCCAATACGAGAGACGGAAAGAAGGGAAAGGAGAATGAGGTTGACGAAAAGACACAGAGATGATCACTGGCTACACATACACAAAATGCAGTCATAATGCAATCGCTAAGAAAGAAAAAAAACATTTAAAAAATCTTCTTCAAGATTAAGTATTACGAGTAACTCGCAAAACATATAATTCATACGCTGATTTCGAACTTGATAGTATTGTTGGTATAATTTGCTATTGTATAAAAGTATTTTATCGAGGGCAAGCTTCAGATAGACCAGACGAAAGAAAAATCAGACACAACCTAGTTTTCACAGTGAGCGGACAGACAGAAGAACTGACTGATGATTTCAACTAAGTTCCTGATTACGAGATGAGGATGGACAAAGGGCCAGAGGAAGTCCAAAATACTGTCCGTTTCAACTGTACGCGTAACACCCCCATTAGAGGGCTTGTCGTTCTCTAAGACCCCGCACACACTTATATAAAATCAACTCGTCGCACGGTTGGGAAGGATGACGCCACTTCGCTCCCTCAGAATAACAAAGTTCTATCTGACATTTTTTGTCGTTTTGAGTTACTAAGACCATGAGGGTAGAAACCAATGTATGTTCTACCTGTTCTGTCAAAATCGAAAGAATATTCGGAGTCGTTATGAAGATATTCACAGAAATGCCGTTGAAAAAGCTTATCGACATATGGTTAAACTCAAAATTTTTTACGTCAATTTTTCATAAGTAGATACTGAGCAGATAGAACTTTACACTTCTAATTGGTGGCGATTTGGCGATGAAGAAAGATGAACAGGAGGAAATTGCCTCATAGCCTATGTATACTAGCAGCCGTGCTACGAGTGGAAACTTTTCGAGTGGGTTCGGGGCCTGAAGCATACGTTTTAAGTGTTATATATAACTTAATCCTGATATGACCTCAGTATCTGTTGCATAAACGACGAAGGTATGGGCAGTCTAGGGGGTCGGGGTCGAGGTTTTTTCTTTTTTTTTTTTCTTTTTCATTTTCTTTTTCTTTTTCTTTTTTTTTTCTTTCTTTTTCTTTTTTTATGAGAAGACCTGATTGGTGTTGAGCCCTGTGTGCCCTGTTACCTGTAACTATTTACGTTGCATTCTGTCGTTGTATCACACTATATGTCCTATGCCAATTCCTTTCAGCAACATAAATCAAAACAAAACTACACAAGTATCAGAAGATAATCAAATAATGTCCGTCACCATTTTTTAAAGTTTTCACTGGGATTTCCAAATTTTTCATACATTTTTATATTAACATTTCTTTTTATCGAACTTACTCTCCCCATTCTTTTCTTTTTCATTTCTTGCCCTGTCATCTGTAAGGAAAAATGTTTTACATACTTGTTATCATCTGTGTAAACAGCGGTACTCCAGAAAAGGAATAAAACCCAAATATAACTGTACAATCCCCTAATCGTCCCCCCCCCCCCAATTTTCCATGTGGGAAAAAACTTCACCTTTCCAATACGTTTGTTTTCAATACTGTTGATTGTGCTCCTGATTTATGCCGATTAAATCATAGGTATTTTCTAAACTATCAAAAGGGTTCACACTAGTACAGAAAATGAGAAACAGATTGTCATTTTATTTAAGTTATACCAATTATAAGCTATACACAGGCTAATATAATGTATTCCCTGTTTTTGTTATTGTGGTTTTGGTTGTTGTTGTTGTTGCTATTGTTGTTGTTGTTGTTGTTATTGTCGTTGTTGCTGTTGTTGTTGTTGTTGTTGTTGTTGCTATTGTTGTTGTTGCTGTTGTTGTCGTCGTTGTTGTTGTTGTTGGTTCAGCATGCCGTGGCCAGTGGCGCTTCAGGGCCCGATTGCTCCCAACACGGCGTTACGTACAGCCGAGCAAGTCCACGCTGGCAAGTTGACTGGGCCTGCTTCTATTGTCAACGTTGGAGGTATGTACTGGGCTTTGGACTTGTCCAGCGGTTTGATTAATGAGAGTGTGAAAGAGAGAGAGAGGGGGGGGGAGAAGGGGAGAGAGAGAGAGAGAGAGAGAGAGAGAGAGAGAGAGAGACCGGTCTACAAAGCTGGGCTACTTAATGGCTATTGTTAAGCCTACATTACATGACCATTCTGTCAAGGCTCTAATTACTCTGCCATGGAATGACAGACCGTTTCTTTTTCTGGCTTTTACATGTTCATAGTAAAACAATAGGACTTACTTTATCAAACGTACTTACGCTTGGTTCAGTTAAGTAATGATATTCAATGAAGTTTTGAAAAAAAAAGTTAGTCTTTTATCTTCGTCAACATAAATCTATTCAACATTTTTTCCATCTTTTTCCTTATTCTTTTATTCTTTGTTTGCTTTACTCTCGACTTCCCTTCATCAAGAACTCTCATACTTTTTCAATTTCTTCTTCAAGCTTCAATAATTCAAAATTGTGTAACTTAAATTTGCTGCACGTACGTACCCGGGCGGTGCCGCGGCCCCTTTGAAGCTTGCATCGGCTCATTCTACGAAAAAAGGTTAACAACTCTTTGTGGCGAAAAAGCTAAATGCAGAAAAAAGCCTCTGTAAAGAATCGGTTTAACATCTAGATTAATGATTTCAACCAAAAGGGATTAATTTTACAGTATCATGCTTGAGACTAGATTTCTCAGAAAGTGGGTGATTTCATTCAGAAAAAGAACACAAACGCCTAGTTTTCCAAAAACTTAAAGAAAATAAAAATGCTTTTCACGAGATACAAAGTTTAGCTAACCTCACTAAACAGTTTTTCGTTTCAAAAGATAAAGAAGAAAAATTCTTTCCATGTACATTACATTTCCTGAGAGTAAATGTTCAGAGCGATGTAGAAGCAGCAAATTTTCTCTTTGCTTTATTTTAAGAAAAGATATTGTACAATGAAAGCATTTCTTGACTAGTCCCAAAATATTATAATCTGTCAAGAAATTATTCTTATACAAAAGAGGGCATTTTAACCACAATATCCCAATATGAAGTCCAGTATTTTCTTCC
>NW_004797431.1:790691-795706 GCF_000002075.1 Aplysia californica | reverse complement strand
TCGTTAAGAAGAAGAAGAAGAAGAAGAAGAAGAAGAAGAAGAAGAAGAAGAAGAAGAAGAAGAAGAAGAAGAAGAAGAAGAAGAAAAAGAAGAAGAGTTTGTCTGTAAATCTTTGACAACGAATGGTGAATATTTCGGAAGCGAAAAAGAAAAATTAGACGAGTAAAAGGTTAAGAAGACCTGTTGCTTCTGCTATGTCCGATGAGGCCAATGGTAGAGCATTAAACGTTAAATACTAGCACTGTTTTATTGCACAAATCCTACAAGTGAGGGAGTTGCATTTATTCTTTGACACCAGACATCTATCTTCGCTTTCCGGGATTATTCGACTTTAGTTTGAACGCAAAAAAATGAGAAACCTTCTCGGGCTCACCGAAGATCCTGCACAAGCAGTAGTTATAAGAAACAATTATTTCCACCTGCCAGCGAAAGGACGATCTACTAGCTATATTATGGTACAAATCCATCCTGCACTGCGGTGCTGTGCAGTTAATTGGATTGGCGTATTTTTGTGACAAGGTAAATGAAGGTGTTGATCCTGACAGAAGCCTACAGCTTGCCACCGACAAGCTAGGCCCCACGTCACTCACAAAAAATAAGCAGGAGTGTACAGCTTGAAGACCAGCGGTCAAGGATAGCGATGGATTGTTAGTCTTCTCGACGTTTTGTTTATGTGGACGGCGAATTCTGAGAAAGCTCCGACACTATCCATATCCAAGATTAACTTGGGGATCTTTCTGATCACGTTTTAAATCTTCAACCCTCACCTGTCCTTATTGTGTCAGCTCACATTTGTGGGTGAGAATTGGAGGGGGGGGGGGTATAAGTAGACTTGATGCACGCTAGCTGGAGGTGTAACATTTTAAAGAAAGAGTAGCCCGAGTATACATCTGTGGTGAGATCCACTTGAGTGATATTATTTTAATTTTGTTTCTGTGTGTAGTCTCTGAATACCTTACAGACGCTCTTCTTCGTTAATCTTACCGCTAGACGAAATTAATTCTCCTCCACCGTGGAAAACATCACATTGTGTCTTGAGTGGTAAACATTTAATTCTATCACGCTTCACGTGTACAAATGTAGTGTCATTTGTATTTTGTCATCCGATACTTAGTTGTAGCTGTCAATGTTCCATCTCATCTCTGCTTATCGGATTTCGTCCTCTCACCTCACCTCAGCCTACCATCTCGTCTCGTCTCAACTTATCTTATTCATCGGATCGTTCATCAGCTCATTTCATATCACCTCTATTAAAACTTGCCTCTCCTCAACTAGCATCACCTCAGTTCGTGTTACCCCACCTTCCTCTTTTCGGACAGCACTACCATCTCTTCTAACTTCATAACAACTTTTTCATTTCACTCCATTGTCATTTTTCCTAACCTCATATCATCTCTTCTATTGCACAGAGGACTTGTATGTGGCGACATTGGACAATAAGATCTTCAATGTCGCGAGATGTAATCCTCAACTGGTGATCGATATGCGCCCTCCTGGATGCAGTAAGTTATGCGTTTATGGGTGTGCGTGTGTGTGTGTGTGTGTGTGTGTTTGTGAGTGTGTGTGTGTGTGTGTGTGTGTGCGTGTGTGACAGGGGGTTGTGAGTTTGTGCATGTGTGTGTGTGTGTGTGTGTGTGTGTGTGTGTGTGTGTGTGTGTGTGTGTGTGTGTGTGTGTGTGAGTATGTGTGTGCGTGCATGTGCGTGCATGTCGTGTGCGCGTGCGTGCGAGCATGTGCGCTTTCGAGCAGACATGTAGGGCTGGAGTTAACATCGAAACTGACCATGAGAAATGGAAAAGAATAGTATTAAGACAAAACGGCTTCGACCCGGACTCAGAGAGGGATGCAACATCCCAGCAGAAAGACCGAGATACTTCATTAAAATTCTTCCCACCCCGGAATCGAACTCAGGTCTCCTGTGTATGACGCGAAGTACCCAACTACCTTACCACAGACGCCGATTAACTTATTCTAAGACAGAAGGTCTCAAGCAGAGCTTCATCATTAAATCTATTGCCTTAACTCAAAAGGTTAGATGCAGAGAGTCTGTTTGCTAAGCTCAATAGGACTTAACTTTGCTAGGCTGGCCATGCCTCAAGAATGCTTGATTTCCAAATCCCAAAGGCTGTATTATATTTTGAACTGTCCTCAGAAAATAGTAAAGTTGGTGCATCACATAAAGTGCAAGAAAGACACCCTGAAAATGTATCGGAAGGATATCACCATAAATCCTTCCACATGGAAGAGCCTAGCTCCTGAGAGACCCAGTTGGAGAGCAGCAGTTATAGTGGGCAGAAAGTGGTATGAGGCATCATGAATGATAAATGCTGAAACTAAGATAGAAGCTCTCACACTGCGCACATCACAAGTGGTAGAAGAGTTTTTGAAAGCTAAAAAATCATGCAGATTTTTCTCTGCCACAATTGGTCTCCTTGGCCATAGCAGAAGCCATAATAAGTCATTTTAATCTTAAGTTTTTCTATTCCGCTTGAGAATATTCTCCCCTTCTGTAGTATTGGTCCTCATCAGGCATTGACGGACGATCTCTTTCGACAGATTCTCGGCGCTCATGCGGTCAGTTGATAAGTCTAAGGCTAGATCCTTCCTCCGGTGACCTCTTTGCCTTGGACACTTTCAGGGGTCTATTCCGGATCGTTCCTGCTACAGGTAAACGTATCTATTTGTTTGTGTGTGTTGGAAGTTTTGTTTTTTTAAGTCTGGTTATTGGTTTGTTTATTCTATAAGTTGAAGTTTGCATTGTTCGTCTTTCTGAGTGAGGGTGTTTGTGTGTGTGTGGGGGGGTTAAGCATAGTGTGTTTGTTTGGGTAGCAGTGACACATTTTTGTCCCTAATTTAATTAATGCTTGGAAAAAACAATATATTAATTAACTAAAACATTGAAGAATAGAGGAATGATTTAGGTAATAGACAAATACATAATATTTTCTTAAAAAGATAAGAAAATACATAAATCTAAAACTTGCCTAAATAACCACATAAGAGGATGAAGACTTGAATGTTTCAAAAAGTAAGAAGAAATGAAGGAATGAAGAGAAGAATATGGAACATTTTGTTTGAATAAAGAAAAAAGAAGTATGCTTTACTCGTGACACTTTCAAAACACATTAAAAAAATGCAAGGATACCATCATCATCATCATCATCATCATCACCATCATCATCATCATCATCATCATCATCACCATCATCATCATCATCATCATCATCATCATCATCATCATCATCATCATCATCAGCATCATCATCATCATCATCATCATCATCATCATCATCATCATCACCATCATCAGGGTATAGCAAGAACACTTTCCACTCTTCCCTAGCCTATTCGTATTAGTTCATGTCATCCCACTTTCGAATCCCAAGTTGAAAACCACAGATGCAGAGTGGATAAAATAAAACTGGAACCGCATTGGAAAAAAATAACCAATCCCCAGACAGGAGAAAGAGGCTAAACCAGGACCTTGACATGGATGTCTGGTGCCTCTATACTATAAATAGATTATTGATGGTCATGTCAGGTGATCCCAAGATTCTTTACACCATTACAACGACATACTTGGATACCTGGAGATGTCATTTCTGACTCAGAGACTGGCGTGTAATGACCCTCCTTTTTTCACAGTCGCGAGCTGCCGTTGCTAATTTATTTGCCATATCCAGGCCAGTTCATGTTTTTATGTTGTCCATCCAAAATTACTCTTTGTCTTCCCCTGGCTTTTCAGCCCCTCATCATTCCTTCACGCATCTCTTTCGCAATGGTCCCGTGTCGTTTTAAGTGACCATTGTACGCTGTATTGTATTTCCCTAAAGTTTATTTTATTCTGTAGGGTTTGTCTTGTGTGGAGAATTTGACACACCACATTGTTAATCTTTTCTGCTCTCCAACGCATTCTAACTATTCTACGGTAGCACCACATTTCAACAGCAGCTATTTTGTTTTCTTTTTTCTTTGTCAAAGTCCAGGTCTCAATACTGTATTGGAATATGGGGAGTATTTTCTTTCTTGAGGGGAGAGATAGTTGCATTGATTTGAAAAGTTTGTGCATTTTGCTGAATCGTACAAGGATAATATAGCCACTCAATTTAACTGATAGAAATTTTACTTCCTCCAGGCCAGATGTCCCAGCTCTTCAGTGCCGACACACCCGTCAATGGTCGGGCTTCGGTACACCTCAACGATTTCGTCGTCACAAGCCAGGGTATCGTTATCATGTCCGACTCCAGTGACGCACACGACTTTGACAACAACATCTACATTGGTATGGAAGGGAGGAAAGCCGGCAGGTAAGGGGACCAATGTTTGATTTTTAAATATTTTAGTTTTGTTGTTGTTGTTTTGTTGTTTTTGGTTACTTTTTGTTTTTGTTTTGTTTTGTTTTGTGGTTTGTTTGTTTTTTGGAGGGTTTACGCGCTTGCAACAGCAGAAGGTCATATGAGAGTGCGGGACACATTAAACATTTTCAGTTGTAAGGAAAATTTGAATTTTGCCCGGGTGGCAGCAGAAGTCAGCTTTTACCGATTTTCGACCACCAAGGGATCTTTAATGTACGCAACTTGCACATGGGACCTCCGAGATTTTTGGCCTTTGTCCAAGAAGCTAGGTGTAGATATTTCCTGTCAGAAGATCAGGGGGGTGGCTGAAAGACACCAGTAAGCAGTAGCCAAGATGTAGCAGTAGAACGGCTGCAGAAAGAGCCAGGAGCCCAGTAGAGGGGACAAAGAAGGTGATGGTGTGGGGGCAGAAAGTGGAGACAACAGGACATTGCAAGAGAACAGGAAGGGAGGTGAAATTTTAGAAAAGAAAATGTTTCCGTCGCTACCCAGATTCGAGACCAGGACCTTTGAATGAGAGGCTAACACCTTAACCTCTATGCCACGAGAGCCCCCATCTTTGCTTTATTATGTTTCCTACGAGTTTTGTGCTTATCCTCGTATTGAAAGGGTTACTGTGAAGGTTCAGCATAGAGGGAAAACAAGATACGAGTATATATA
>NW_004797431.1:767654-787327 GCF_000002075.1 Aplysia californica | reverse complement strand
GGGGGGCGGGAGGTGTTTGTTTTTTTGCAGGGGGAATGTTTTATTTTGTTTTGGGATGGGTTTTAAAAAAAAAAATTTTATGTTGTTTCTTTGTGTTTTGTTTGTTTGCTTTTGTTGTTGTTTTCTTTGTTGTTCGGTTTTGTTTTTGTTTTTGTTTGTTGTTGTTTATTTTTTGGTGGTTCTCTTGAAATATAGTAAAACTTGCATATACTGTACTTTTAAAAGTGACTCTATTTTCAGAGATAAAGGCCTTTTTATGTATTTTAACAGTGGAATTAACACCAGACATGATGGATTGTTATAAAATACAAATAGACTGATGAGGCTAAACGCAAGACCATTAGCACATTTTCTTCAGATTGTCATTCAAGTGCACACGAAAAGATTATACGCAATAAGATGGGGTAGATATGATTGGTCCAACGGATATCTAGATATTTGCATGGTAGTGAAGAAATACTTTGGCTGGGTTTTTGTTGTTGCTGTTGCTGTTTTGTTTTGTTTTGTTTTTTAAAAACAATTTTGACTCTTTCTTTCTCAACTTCTATGCAATAAGATGGGGTTGATATGATTGTGTCCAACAGATACCTACAGATATGTTTGCATAGTTGTGTAGAAATACAGGGTGATCCCCCCCCCCCCAAAAAAAAAAACTTTTCAACTTTTGTTTCTAAATAACTCACTCAAATTTGTTGTACAATGTTGTAATTTGGAACAGACGTAATTTATGCAAAAGGAATTTCTTTGATAAAAAAGTCATGAGGGTAAACGTTTTTTGAAAAATAAAAAATGCCTTAAAGAAAAAACACCCTTAAACGAAAAATGCACATATTCAAAATATGTCGTAGAATCTAAGGAAAGTAAACGATTGGTTTGCTTTTATTTTATTTTCGTTTACATTTAATTTTCCATCCCTGCGGTATTTGAACAATACTTCATTCATTTTTTTTAACATAACATTCATATTCTAGAATTCTTAGAGCCAGTGCTCTACATATCCTCCTATGGACGGGAAACAAGAGCCAAAAACAAGGGCCCGTCAAACCATGAACACTTAAAATCACACACACTGTACACTTTTCATTATGAAGTGCATTCTTAATATAATAGGGAGGGGTGCGGATGGGGTGACCAGTAGACAATATTTGTGAAGTTCACATATCCTGAAAGGCGAAGATAAGCTTCGCCACTGATCCAAAAGTCGTCGAGATTCACGGTTTTCAAGACGATCGAGGAAACGCGAACACATTGCCATCCTCTAATCTATGTCAGCCTCGCGAATATGAAAATTAAATGGTACTATTATACATGAAGATCTACCTTGAGAATGCAGACTGTTGAGGTGTAGATAAGTCCGAGCAGCTGACATCGTCAGCGGACAGACGTTTATTGTCTCGACAACTGAATGCTGCACCCTGATGATGTTAACAGGGTGTGGATGGTGCATGTTCGTCTTTTAGTCTGGGAATTTTTAAATCTGATTCTCAATAGATTCAAACTGAAGGAACATCTCTACCCATCATATCAAGGAATGTCTAGGGGGCACTTAATCTTTCTTTCTCACCTTGTGCGAAACTTACGAAATGTCAGAGATGATGAATTAGAGACGAGGGAATGTTCAAAACTAAAACCTCTCTGTTCTTTACTAAACTTAACCATGGTCTTAGCAGGCAAAGGACACTTTAGAAAAACAAATCTACCAACGTCTGTTGACTTGTTAGACTGCTGTAGCTTGCAATATGACATTTGCGACTTTTAGTGGCAGGCCTAATGTGAACTAGTGCCTTTTGCCACACAAATGGAGACAGGTTTTAAAATAGGCTGTTTTCTTATGCGCTGTCTAAAGCAAAAATGTTCTGTGGGATTATATAAAATGAATATCAGCCAAATTCCTTTAGGCTGCCAAATATTGTATTTAAATTTGAAACACAAAGCGCTAGTGTGGAGAAAAATATCTTTTTTAAAATGTTGTACATTTTAAAATTATTTTTTAAATTCTGTCTCTTTCACTCTTTACTTCTCTCTACTTCGTACCCCTCCCCCTCTCTCTCTCTCTCTCTCTCTCTCTCTCTCTCTCTCTCTCTCTCTCTCTCTCTCTCTCTCTCTCTCTCTCTCTCTCTCTCTTCCCCGTTTCTCTCCACTGCCTCATTCCATCTTTCATGTCAAGCACACAAACTCACTGAATCACTTAAACGTAGAACCGTCCTCTCTACTCTTTATTTGTCCTTCCGAAATGAACTTCAAGAACTTTAACATGACATACTTGTTTTAAAAAACTATTTCTAGTCAGTATTAATGGATAATAAATATAAAATGCTCTTGTTCCAATTGAAAGAGTATCGTGTTTGACAGGTCATGTCCTTCCACGGCAGAATGTAGTCATGCACTGACACTCTCAACACTGTTTTCCCTTGGTCGGACACATGCCTTCGGTTGTTCTCATGGCACCACTTGAAGGTCCTCCTTCTCTAATATCTCCCTGCCATTTCTCTGCACCACTCACTTTATTCAATATCTGTTCTTTTTTAGTTTTAGTAAGAACTTTGTTTTAGTAAAAGTTTTACGGCACTTGCAACACAATAAGGTCATATTATAAGTGCCGAAGATTAGCGGGGATACAAGAGAGTAAAAAACAAAAAAAAAAGAAGGAGAGGAGAAAAGGGTAGTAGATGTTTGATAGGAAAGAAGGAACAAACCACACCAGACCACCTGCCAACTACACACAGTAAATATATTACGGCACTTGCAACACAAATAGATCATATGATATCTTTTCTTTCCAAATCTGAAAATTAATTTCTCGAAATAGTTTCTTGAAATGAGTTCTATAATATGACTTTTTTTTCAAAGATATGTTTATTGTTTGTTACCTTAAGAATGCAATGAAACTTTAAATTTAAAATCGTTTCTCACACATTGTCGTGTGTCTTGGAGAATTTTGAAGCACACACCAGGTTCCATATCTGTGTCCATATTCGGATTACATAGATATATTTCAACTCTGTGATATCAGTGGATGATCGCATTAACACTAACCGCAGCGATATACCTCTGAAAATGTGTTAAAAGCTTCATTCTCTACTTTACAGGAATTAACGTCACAATGCTAAAAAATCATATTCAAAAACCACCCATTACACTAGAATCATAGCCAAATTAATGCAGAGCGCTAAAGTATCGCAAAACAAACTTGGCCATTTAGTTGATGATAGCATTTAACAAATTGTATAAGGGGTGGAAAAATTATTTGAATAGAAAACCTACAAATTGCCTCCTGGGGTAGTTGAGATATCATATTGCTGTTAACTTATTTTTTCCGAGCCTGCCAAGTGTCACAACCGGGTGTGAGCCTGACGAACTTTGTGTAGATCCAGCCTGGATAAGAAGACAATATCATCTGATCGAAACAAGTTGTATAATTGATGAATTTCCTTTTTAATAATTTTTACTCGAGCGCGCTCAATATATACCCCCCCCCCCCCAATCCTTTTTTAACACACGCACACACGCACACGCGGCGCGCGCCACACACATATTCACGCACCCACACGCATACGCACACACATGCACACGTACACGTCCACATATACCTCCCCACCCCCAGGCCGCTTCCTCTCCCCAAGCCCCATCCTCTCTCTCCTAACCCGCACCCCCCCCCTCCTCCCCACACATACATACACACTTGCTAATTGCAGGCAATAACTTTTCTAACAGTCGGCTTCTCTTCTCATTAAATTTTTTACCATCTGCCACATGATTTTTCGCTGCACGGTTGCCCCACAGCAGGCCTTCAGCAGAGAACGCACCAAGCATTTTTTTTATTTAGGTGGGGGAGGGAGGGGAGGTTACCCTGTTCAATTCAATCATCCGCCGCTTTTGTGTTTAGTAATAACAACAAAGTGCAGAATTTTGGATTTGGAAATTAGCTGTTAGTCTTAGAGTAAACACACAGAAGATAATCCGCACCAAGCAGAGTCATTATTGGTCGTAGGGAAATCACTTAACACCTCAATACGGAAGTGAGTGATATATTTCGCTTTTATGGTCGAATGATATTGGCTTTCCGAGTTATAAAAATGCATGGTGAGTCAGACATCAGTCCAAGGACCATCTTTTTTGTCAACAGACGCTTCTCGTGGTGAGCATTATTGGGCAATTCTTGTAAACTGTCTATAGAGATTTCAAAACTGACATATTTCATTATATAACTGTTATTAATTGGGAAAATATGACCGACAATAGCAAAGCATCATCATCAAAGTCTTTCACCCCTGGCAGGGTATAGGCCGCATACAAGCTCCTTCCATATATCTCTGTCCTGGGCCATCCTTCCTCGCTCGTTCCAAGTGAGCTTCATCTCTCTCATGTCCCTTTCCACACATCTCCTTCATGTGTCCAGCGGCCTACCCCTGCCTCGTGCTCCCTGTGCAGTGGCTGCCTCGTGGTGTTTCCGCTGGGCTTTCCGAAGGCGTGTCCCATCCAACGCCACTTTCTTAGTCCTATTTCTACTTCTATGTCCTTTTGTCCTGTCCTTTCCCACAGCTCTTCATTTCTTATTCTATCCTGCCACTTAATTCTTAGGATACTCCTCGTACACCTGTTGATGAATGTCTAGACTTTATTTAGCTCTGTCTTTGTTGTCTTTCAAATTTCGCACCCGTAGAGGAGCACAGACTTGGCATTGGAAATTAAAAGAGTCGAATCTTGGTGCGCAGTGAGATTTTGCCTGCTTTCCAGACTTTTGATAATTGCTTAAATGCTGACCTTGCCTTGGCGGTTCTTGCTTTTACATCTGCCTCAGTACCACCTTTTCCATCGATAACACCTCCAAGGTAGGTAAAGGTGTCCACTTTTTCTAAGGGAGTATATTCCACTGTCACAACAGGGCTTGATTTTTTTCCTAGCTTCACTACTTTCGACTTTCCCGGGTGTATACGTAGGCCAACACTCCTTGATATGCTGTTGAGTTCATTGGTTTTTTCTTGCATCTGAGCTTAATATGTGCGAGAGAGCAGTGCAAGGTCAGCGCCGGTCCAAGTCGTCCAGCTGCTGCCAAGGGATCCATTGTATTCCATTGCGCTTGCCTCTGGTAGCTTCTTTAATGATCCAGTCAATTGCCAGTATGAAGAGAAAAGGTGAGAGTAAGCATCTTTGTCGCACCCCTGTCTGTATCTGGAATGGTGTCCTTCGTTGAAGACTTAGCAGTTTTTTCCATCTTAGGTGGTCTTCACAAGCTTGACGATTTTGTCAGGTATTCCATAATGCTGCATGAGTTTCCATGGAGTTTCCCTGTCCACGCTGTCAAATGCTTTTTCATAATAAATGAAGTTGACCACGAATGGTGACTTCCATTCAAGCGACTGCTCAATATCAAAGCATAGGCTGGGCTAAATATCACAAAATGCCTGACGACAACTAGCGACCGTAAACAATAGCGGTTCATTATATGTCAACCTCTGAGCCAGAGATGACACCTGTCTGTATTCAGGATTTTCTTTTTCCTTTTAGGGGTGAACTGAAATAAAAAGAAGACAAGGTTTCCAACATCAGTGGTGTTTTTGAAGATACTTCATCATAAAGAATATTTAAAGTTACAACAACATCAAAAATGACAGTAACGATGAGTAAAAAAAGGGTGAGCTAACTAAGCACGAAATTTGGGAACAAGAACGGCATTCTCAGGATAATAGTAAAATCCCAATCTCTAAAAACAACAGACGGTAACCGTTAATCGAAAATGAAAATTAATGTTTGATAACATGTTTTCACCGTTCCACTGAGGACGACGCTCTGAAAGTGAAAGAAGTTGGGTTCTTGGTTACGAGATGGTATGTCAAAAGTTCCTTTTTTCATGCAAAGTAGCGAAATGTTCTTAAGGAATTTTATTTTGGAGCTCTTTAGATCACATTACTCAAACTTTGGGAACTTTGTGGATGCAAGAAATCTTTTTCTTCACTCGGAATATGCAATCACGTCTTGTCGAAATCAATCACTCAAGCGGAACAATAGCCGTTACCAAGTTGCGTCTTGTATTCAAACATAGGAAGAAACACAATGGCGGCTTCCGTGGTTCTAAACATTTGAGTCTTTGCTGGGAGCGCAGTTTTGTGTGTCTGGATCATATTCGGAAATATTCGTGTGGAGTGTGCAGAAGAATTCTTTCCAGTCGCCTTCTAGGCCTGTACTGTAGAAGATGTCGTTTTAATGTGTAGGACTAGAGCTGAGTTAGTAGAGCTGGTCGATCTAGACTGGACTTCACCGTCACCTGGTCTCAAGTTAGTAGTTTAGAGACAAAAAATCCCAATAGGACTTAATTGTAATAAACAGTAGTGATTGTGCCTAGGGTGGATCCAGTTGTGGCTTAGACTATACATCAAGTTACAGGGGTAGACTGATGCTAGAGTGACTAGAGTGAGATTTGAACCCTTGAATTTTTTAATTTTTTTTAGGCTTTAGTTAACTTTTGGTAATCTGTGAGAGTGATTGTAACTGTGTGGTGTCTGCACAGGGAATCTACTACCTCTAGAGAGTTTTGGACTGGTGGCATCTCTTTTGTTCATATCGGGAGTAGGAAAAAGAAACTGTAAAAATGAGTAGGCCTGCAACTACAAGTACCGAACGCATCAAACCAAATTCTAGGAACAGCAAAAAAGAAGATACGACATGTGGTAAATGTGACAAGGAGGTGGGAAAGAAAGAAAATGGACTAAAGTGTGATATGTGTGAGATGTGGCACTACACAACCTGTGAAGGTGTACCTGATTCTCTCTACGCAGCAATACAGGAAACAGACAAAGAATCATCACAGGGCCTGCATTGGTTTTGTAAAAAAAAATGCAACAAATTCGCCATTGGGTTCATGTCAGTTCTAAATCATCTCTCAGCCAGACAGGATGCCTTGGAGGGAAAAATAAAAGACATGGAAGCTCATATTGTAGAGAAATTTAAAGAGGTCGAGAACTCAAGGGAGAATCTATCACGTAAACTGGACAGCGTCGTGGCAACATCAGTCAACGAGGGCATTAAAGAAATGGAAGACAGAGAATACAGAAAAAACAATGTGATTTTCTTTGGAGTGCCAGAAAGTACAGATACAGACTCCGAAGTAGGGAAATCAGAGGACATGAAAAAAGCCGATGATATCACCCGGAAAGGATTGGAATGTGCGGCCGAGATTGCTCAGACCTATCGACTGGGGGCCAAAAAGACAGAGGCAAAATACACTGAAAAGGGGCCCAGACCACTTTTAGTGAAATTTCAGAACTCTTAACAGGCTCAAGAGACTCCTAAGACAGGAAGAAAACTCAGGGAGCACCAAGACAAAAAGCTTCAAAGCATTTCCAGTAAAAAGGATATGACTTTTTTAGAGAGGGAAGAGATGAGAAAGCTGGTGTTGCAGAGAAATCAAAAAAGGGAAGAGTCACAAGCTCAGGGAAGAAAAGACATATGGGTGATCAGGAGACACCTGGTGGTGAATATAGCAAGACCAGAAGGCGGAGTGGGGGTCGGGCAGGTGGGCAAGGAATAGCCGATAACCAGCCCAAGAAACATGTATATAGTTCACATAATGTGAATTCTAGTCATTGTAAGGTTCTGAATTATTCTTTGATTTGTGTTTATTCAAAAGTTAATTGTGTTCCAAAAGACATGTTCAGTTTTTCATCTTCCAAGTTAAACTGTTTGTATTCAAATGCAGATAGCATTCTAAATAAGAGGCATGAGCTCGGGGTGCTTGTGTGTATACATAAACCAGATATTATATGCGTCACTGCGGTCTCACCAAAAAACTACACAGAATCAATACTAGATTGTGAGTTGCAACTTCAGGGTTACGATTTGTTCAGCAGATGCGAGAAAGACAATAGAGGTGTACTGATTTATACAAGAAACTACTTAACAGCTACGCCCAGCTCAGTTATTGAAACATGTGCAGGGAAGGAATCACTCTGGTGTGAGATAGGACTTGATGGTACAGACAGACATTTATTAGGCTGTGTTTACGGTCACCGAACAGCGATAATGTAAATAATGAACTCATCATCAAGGATCTGAAAACAGTGTGTAATATAAATTTCTCTCACATTCTGATTTGTGGTGACTTTAATCTCCCTGGGATTGGGTGGAATAATGAGTGCGGGATTGAGGGCAGGGAGGGCACTTCCTTCCTGGAGGCATTCAGAGACTGCTTTCTATACCAGCATGTGTAAGAACCAACACACCACAGAGCTAGCCAACAGGCCAACATCTTAGACTTGATATTCACAAACGAGGGGGGCATGATAGAAGAAGTGAACTATGAACCTCCCTTGGGGAACAGCCACCAATCTACCCTGGTCTTTCAGATAAATTGCTATAAGAAAAAAGATAAACCGCATAGGCCCCGCTATGTGTATGACAGAGCCGACTGGGGCAGGATTAAAAATGATCTTCAATCAATAAACTAGGAGACTACCCTAAATGAACTAACATGTGAAGCCATCTGGACAGAGATCAAACAAAAACTAATCAATAGCATGGACACAAATATTCCCAGGAGCAGACCTGGAAAAAAACCGAGAAACCCACTGTGGATGAATGATAAGGCTTTGGCCAAGGTTAAAGAAAAAAACACCACTTTCAAAAGGTATATGGAGACAAGAGAGGGTAAGGACTATGCAGACTACGCAAAAGCAAGAAACCAAGCCAAATGGGAATGCCGCAAGGCATTACGAGACCTTGAAAGAAAGATAGCCGAAGAATCCAAGCAAGACCCCAAAGCATTTTTCAAATATGCCAAGAGCAAACTGAACACAAGGAGTGGTATTGCGGATCTGGTCTGTAATGATGGTAGTGTGGCAAGCACGGACAAGGATAAAGCAGAGGCTCTCAATAGTTTTTTCTGCTCAGTCTTCACGGGAGAGGACACAAGAGAAATACCTGAGTTTCAACATAGAGATGTAAAAACTGCAAGTTTGAAGACATGCATATAACTAAAGAAGATGTGCTCAAGAAGCTTGCTAAGCTAAATCCCAACAAAGCCCAGGGTCCAAACAACATTCCATCATCCATCTTCAAACAATGAGCCACTGAACTAGCTGCCCCGCTGGCAACTCTAATGAATAGGTCACTGCAGGAAGGAGTTATACCATCCGAGTGGAAGCTAGCCCATGTTTCACCTATCTTCAAAAAAGGCAAAAAAACCCGCCCCAGGAAACCATCGTCCAGCGAGTCTAACGAGTGTGGCCTGTAAGGTATTGGAATCCATCATCAGAGATCAGCTCAGAAACACATTTCCAGCAAAATTATCTGTTTAGCAACTTTCAGCATGGTTTCATGAGCGGCAGAAGTTGTTCAACCAACCTGTTAGCGGTGCTCGACCTATGGACTTCAATCATTGAGGCAGATGGCTGTGTGGACACCATTTATCTAGACTTTGCTAAGGCCTTCGATACCGTCCCACACGAAAGTTTGTTGACAAAACTGGAAGGCTGTGGAATTGAGGGGCAGATTCACGCTTGGATAAGGGACTTCTTGACTGATAGGCAACTGTGCGTGGTTGTAAATGGAGAGGAGTCTTCCTGGGAGCATGTGCAGTCGGGAATCCCTCGGGGAAGTGTGCTAGGTCCGTTTCTCTTTGTATGCTTCGTCAATGACCTCCCTGAAAATATCCTCTCTGCTACTTTTCTGTTCGCGGATGATACGAAGATTTTTGCTGAAGTACCCGACTTTTCGGACAACTTCCAGGATGACTTGAACAGACTCCAGCTCTGGTCTGATGCGTGGCAATTGAGGTTTAATGCAGAAAAATGCAAGGTTATGCACATTGGGAAAAATAGAAACCCATGAGAGTACAAGATGACATCCAAAGGTGAACGCATCACTCTAGAATCTGTGACACTAGAAAAAGATCTAGGTGTGACTATTGATTGTGATCTAAAATTCAGCAAACATGTCAGTATTCAAGTCAACAAAGCTAACAATCTTCTCGCACTGATCCTGAGAGGTTTCACAATGCTGGACAAAGTGTCCCTTCCCACTCTGTACAAATCAATCATTCGTCCTCATCTAGAGTATGGAAATGTGGTCTGGCACCCCACACTTAAAGGTGATGAAGAACAACTTGAAAAAGTGCAACGTCGGGCCACCAAACTAATTCCTGAACTACAGCACCTTGCTTACTGCGATCGTCTCAGAAAATTGGATCTACCATCGCTGTACTATCGGAGAGCTAGAGGCGACATGATTGATTGTTACAAGCATTTAACAAGAATTTACAACGTAACGGGAGACATTTTACCCCGCGATCTACACTCTAACACCAGGGGACACAGCCTAAAATTGAAAAAAACAAACATGTGAAAACAGCAGTCCGCCAAAACTTCTTCAGTGTACGCACAGTTAACGCTTGGAATTCCCTACCGGAAAATGTGGTGTCTGCACCATCCTTGAATGCTTTCAAGAATAGGATTGACATGGTCTGGAAGGCACATAAATTCTCCATGAGCCTAGATTGGTTTCAAACTGCCAGATCCATGAGCCATGAGCACCAACCTACAGATAACAGAGTGTGAAATGAAAGCAACGAACGGCTGATAGGCGACTAGCCTGACCACAGCCGTACTTCAAACTAAACTAACTAACTATAACGTGTGTATTAAAACAAAAAGCAGACGCTAATTTCACTATTAATAATAGCAAAAATCACATGGACACTGTTTTGCAGTATTTGACGTGTCTCGGAAAATGCAAAGGTCCACAGCTATTTTATGATGCAAGTTATTTTAATTACTAATGCAGCCTCGTCTGGGTTGTTTGCTCTCTTGAAAAAAAAATCACCATCATACTTATAGAGTGCCAGATCTGAAAGAGGCGTGGGACATCATGGTTCGCTATTCATGTTTCCATTCAGATGCCCTCTAAAAACCTAAATTATCCAGGTCTTTACTCGTCATCAATCTGTTAAGATTTTTCAAGAAGGATCATCTGTTTCCT
Organism: Aplysia californica; assembly: GCF_000002075.1. Taxonomy (NCBI): domain Eukaryota; kingdom Metazoa; phylum Mollusca; class Gastropoda; order Aplysiida; family Aplysiidae; genus Aplysia; species Aplysia californica. Next base: position 776,356 of record NW_004797431.1, on the reverse strand, counting down.
AGGGCTTCTATTTTTTCAGTGAGACCAAGGTTTAAAGGGTCCGTGTCGATTAAAATGTATCAACTACCGGTACTGCATTTGTTTCCTGGTTTGTTTGTTTGTTTGTTTTGTTTTATTTGTTTGTGTAATAATCTTTTAAACTACTGAAGACGGCTTGACCAAAAAAGCTTTCTTCATTTACATTTCTGAGGTTGTACAATATATTTATGGAACTTGAACAAAGTTTTTAGAAACTCCGAACACAGCTGTTTCTTCAAACAACTGATCACTTACCTGCAACGTTTTCCTCACAGTTCTCGTGCAGTAAAGATGTATCTGTACCTGCTTTGTCTCCTGGCTCTCTGCTGCAAGTTTGCCCAATCACGTATCTATCACGATTATTGTGTAGTCGGCGCAGGACCCAGCGGTCTACAGATGGGATATTTCCTGGAGAGCAAAGGTCGTGACTACGTCGTGTTCGAACGATCAAATACTCCAGGTACTCTGAATCAATCTTCATCTCATTTTCAAAAACAAAAATAACACAGTGGTGTTCTCATTTACACATTCGATGGCTGATGGAATTTACATACAGCTTTGGTTCTTTTTTTCCTCTGCTTTTGTCTCCATTTTCTCTACCTCGTTCATTTTTTAACTTGGAGATCTGTCATTCTGTCTGTGTCTGCCTTGCTCTCTCCCTCTCTCTCTCTCTCTCTCTCTCTCTCTCTCTCTCTCTCTCTCTCTCTCTCTTTCTCTCTCTCTCTCTTTCTCTCTCTCTTTCTCTCTTTCTCTCTCTCTCTCTCTCTCTATGTGTATATGTATACTTTTAAAATATATAGCTCATTCTCTATCCCTCTATCTCTCTTTCTTTCTCTTTTGGGTGAATAGCGCTGTGAATATTAATATTGAATAACAAATGTTGCTGATGAAATTATTTTTTAGAAAACAAACGCACCGTTATTTGAAAAGCACAAAAAATGGCTTCAAGCTTCGAAGCGTCGATAAAGTTTCATTTCCTCAAAATCGCTCTATAGTTGTTTCTGCAAATAACCGTTCCTGTCCTCATTGAAGAACAGTGTGAAAATAATCAACTGAACTTAACTTTTCTTTTCTTTGTTCTTTAACTGTTTGGCCCTAATTTGTCCAATAAAATCCATCCATGTCTGTTCCAGGCAGTTTCTTTGAAACGTATCCTCGTCACCGAAAGTTAATCAGCATCAACAAACGTCACACAGGTCAGGTGAACCCGGAGTTCAACTTACGTCATGACTGGAACTCCCTGTTGTCCCATGACCCAGACCTGCTGCTCACCAAATACACCAGGTACCAAGTCGTGGTGACCCCTGACACGTCTTTTGTTGGTTTGTTTGGTTGGTTGGTTGGTTGGTTGTTTGGTTGGTTGGTTGGTTGGTTGGTTGTTAGGCTGGTTGGTTGGTTGGTTGGTTGGTTGGTTGGTTGGTTGCAATGTCAACAATGTTCACAAAAATATATCAAATAACTAAATTGATTTCAGGAAGGAAAAGGATGTGCCACGGATATGTGGTATTCAACTTCTGAAAAATAAAAATAAACTACTATTATATAACACAACTCAGATTATAATTTGTGAGTGAGTTTTGCTTTAATGGATAATGGACAAGACGACGAATAAGCAAATGTGAGTTTGATTTAAACATGATTAAGCAAACATGTGCATATTCAACTCGAATATTTCTATTTTTTTGCAGACAAATGTTTCCTCATGCAGATGTGTTGGTCAAATATCTGAGAGATTATGAGGTATGGTCATCAGTCACGTTTGTTGCAAGATTTCTATCACCACAATGCTTGTTCACATAACTATCCGAGTGGTATGAAATTGTAGGCTCAACCGAGCACAGAACTGGAAACAAAACTTTTTTTTTCTGCATACAATATACTCATTTCATTGTCTCACATTTGAGACCTTATGTAATGCCTTAATCAAAGGCAGTAGCACGAATCACGAAAGATGAGAAAATAAAAAGTTTTGGTAAAATTTCCCATAATTTGTTTTGGTCATTATAATTTTAACAAACAGCAAGAACGGAGTGTTTTATACCGTCTTCATCTACTGTAATCGTGTTCTCCCAAAATCGCTTTGAAGGCTGCAATTGACCACGATCCTTTCTTTTCAATTCAAAAGGTAACCAAAAGAATAAATGATTAAGGACTGATGACAACTTTATTTGTTTTGGGTTATTGAACAGAAATGTACTGATGGCAGTTGTTCTGTATTTACACTGAATCTTTGTATTCTAATGTTCTGGTTTATCAGATGTACACACGGGCGTCTGTGGTGTAGCAGTTAAGCTCTTCGCTGTCGTATGCAGAAGACTCGAGTTCGATTCCCGAGTGAGAGAAAAAATTTTATTAAGTACATATCTCGGTCCAACTGCTGTGATGTTGTATCCCTCTCAGCCTGGGTTGACTCTAGCACGCAGGGTCGGAAGCCCGCTTCCTAAATGATCTAAATTGTGTCGATATGGGCGCAAAAACATCATTAAAAAACTCCCGAATTTTTCTTGTGGGTCAATAAAATAATCGTATCTTATCTTGTCTTATCTCATTTTTGTTCTCATAGCAAAAGATGTGACGTTAGATCTGTAATCGTGAGATTGCGGGTTCGAAGGTTCGAGCCTCAGCTCGGTCCGACGTTGTGTCTTTGGGAAAGGCACTTTCCACGAATGTCCCACTTTGACTCAGTCTTTTCTGAGATTGACTTTAAACTCGAAGATCCCGTCTCTTAAGTAATCTACTAGTGTTGATAGGGGCGTTTTAAACCTATACAATTTCACCATTTTCATAGCAAAAGCTTGGTATCAATGTCCTCTACAACACATCGGTTACCAACATCCGCCCAGTGGATGACGTCACTGTGTCTGACGGTCACCGATTTCTGATGGAGGACCAGAGAGGGCAGCAATACCAGTGTCGGTGAGTAGGTGCAAGAGCCAATGTAGTAGATAGTCCCGCGGACAGGAGACTCGAAACCGTAGGCTTGAAACTCGCCCGGGTGCCCGAATTTTGTCCTCGGGAAAAGCACTTTACACGAATTTTCCTCACTTCACTCAAATGGGAATGGGTAGCCGGCTATAGAAAGATCTGAAATTGCCAGTTTGCTAGTGTTTGAGCGCTTAATCAACTGCTTGCACGGTACGCTTCGCTTGGTCTACTGGGCTAATAACACAGTGTAAAGTAAAGTATAGAGCTTTCTGTTGAGCGGGGATATGCGCTGTACAAATGCTATTTACTATTACTGTTATCATTATTATAACCATTATTATTATTACCATTATTATTATTATTATTATTATTATTATTATTATTATTATTATTATCATCATCATCATCATTGTTAACAGCAAGGAATAAAAGAAGATTGAGACTCGTAGAATTTCCAAATTTTATAAAGGTTCAACGTTTCTCCCGGCAAAGGGCTTCATCAGGAACACACCAAAAAATGTCCATCATTATCATCATCATCATCATCATCATCATCATCATCATCATCATCATCATCATCATCATCATCATCATCATTATCATCATCGTCGTCGTCGTCGTCATCAGGACTTTGATCATGGCCACTGGAGTTGGCCAGCCCAACATCCCTGATATGGAAGGCATCCAGCTGGCGCACGGCTATGAAAACATGTCTCTCGATCCGGAAGATTATGAGGGAAAAACTGTTCTCATTCTGGGTGAGTTTTGTTTATTTTTGGTAAGAGTTTTACAAATAATTCATGTAAGTGCTAAAGATTTGAGGTGCTACTGGAGAATAAGATACACACAAAAGGAGTTACAGCGATAAGGACGATATAGGTTTGATAGGAAAGAAGAAGCCAACCGCACCAGAGCACCCTTTTTCCACCCACGCAGTGGGTGAGTTGGATTTAGGTAAGGCGAGAAAACGATGGAGCTTTCTTAACACATTTGTTTTTACGTCTCTGTTCACACAATTTAGAAATTTAAGAGGAGGGGCTTCGACCCTGCCTGATAGAGCCAATACGGGCAAGGAGGTATACAACCTCCCACCGAAACGACCGAGATGCCCGATAAAAATTTAATGACTCTCCACCTGGAAACCGAGTTCTGGTCTCCTGCCTGCGGCGACTATGCGCCTAACCACTACATCACCGACGCCGGTATGCAGCTTATAGTAGTGTAAATTCTCCAAAATGTTCTCCTTTCACCTTCTTTCCTGCTTTCTAACCACGTTTTGTCGTCTGCTTTTGTCTCCACTTTCTGCACTCCACCCCCCCCCCCTTTCCTCTGGGCTCCTGACTCTTTCTGCAGCCTTTCTGCTGCTAGTCCTTGGCTACCTCTTACTGCCGTTTTTCAGCCACAGCACTGATCTTATGGTAGGTATAGGTATAGGTTTAACGCCCCTATCAACACTATTAGGTTATTTAAGGGGCGAGACCTCCTAGTTTAACGTCCGTCTCCGATAGGACCGAGCCAAGTGAGAAGTTCGTGTAAAGTGCCTTTCCCAAGGACACAACGTCGGACCGATCTGAGGCTCGAACCCCCCGAACTTGCAATCTCACGATTACGAGTCCGGTAGCATAACCACTAGGCTACCGACGCCACGATTTTAGGGTAGGTAAGTTCAAACACCTAGCCTTTTCGGATAAGGTCGAAAAATCTCGGAGGTTCCGTGTACAATTTGCGCACGTTTAAGATCCCTTGGTGGTTCAAAAATCGATTAAAGTAGGCTACGGCCGCCACAAGCGCAAAATTCAAAATTAATTCCTAGAACTAGCCACCAACGGCATTCCAACAGGGCGCAGAACAGTCCTGACCAGTAAAGATACGTTCATTGTATGTGGTAGTGGGATATTGTGCATCAGCCTAAATAACAACATTGATGGTGAATGTCTTATTGTATTTATCTATGTATCTCTGTTTGAACGCTATTGCAAACTAAATTCCCCCCCCCCCCTGGAATCAACAAAAGTAGATTTTTTTCAGAAAGTTGAATAACGTCATGGCGTTTGGACGGTCCCCTCACCCCACTCACCGACGCCACAAATGCTTTACCCTTTTATAACTGGTCAATCTGCATACTGTTAATATTGTGCTAAGAATTACTGTGCCATTTCTCAAGACAACTTCACCAACGATGCACACATTTTAATGTTTAAAAAACCCAATCCCTTCCGTCATCTGGAACTCTTGGTTGTTCCGTCTTGCATAATGTTGCCGTCGGCTGAGAGAGCGCCTTTATTCATTATAGGCGACTCTTTTTTCTTTTTTATTTGCTAAATCGATAACCTGATCAGTTGCCCTACTTGTGTGGAAAAAAATCAACAAAAATCAAAGTGAAACTGTCACTAGTTTATGAATAAATTAGAATTCAAATTTCGGAAGAATGCTTTTTCTGGGTTACGCTGACAAAAATGCCTTTTTTCTCGAAACTGCTGTGAATTATAAAAAATAGGCAGAATCGTCTTATTTATGTTCTTTCACCGTGTGCAGAATCTTTGTTGCTAAGCACTACTTCTTTTTTCAAGGTCGCGGGAACACAGCTTTTGAAATAGCGACTAGCCTGTACGGGTCCACAAACTACATCCACATGCTGTCCAGCTCCAGGGCAAGACTGTCCTGGTCAACGCACTACGTTGGTGATTTGAGGTTTGCGTTCTCTTGCAATATGTATACTTTACGGAATGATTTATGTTTATATTCATATTTATACTTAACACTTTTTTGGAAAATTGCAAATTTGTATAGATCTAGGTTTAACGTCCCTTGCAACACAATAAGGATAGGTAACCCTTTTCATACCCCAAATTATCAGGAAGTCAAAAGATGTAAAGAAGGGCGCCGATGTATCGGCGCTTGCTGCTGAGAGAGTTAAAAGGCGGGATCTTCTAACTGAACGTCCGTATCCGATAGAATCAAGCCAACTGGAAAAAATAAACTCGTGTAAAAGGCCTTTCCCGAGTAAACAGCATCGGACCATGGTGAGTGCTGAGCTTCGAACACCCGAACCTGCAATCCCACGATTACGAGTCCGGCAGTGTAAACGTTAGACTAGCCTCATGATTACGAGTCCAGTAGTCTAGATCTAAACATTAGACCAATCTCACGATTACGAGCCCGGTAGTCAAGACAATAAACCAATCTCAAGACTACTGACATGACGACCTTATCGAGGCACTGGTACAGTATTAATATAGTATATCAAGACACATTGTACTTATTTCTACTGCTTAAGATAGATATTTACTTCATGTCTGTAATTCTAGGTAGAAATTTGTATCTATGTTGGATAAACTGATAGTACCAGCATATTATCAATTGGGTCTTGAATGAAATATTATCGAAACTTTACTTTTGGAATGATTTTGTTTAGCTTCTGCTTAAGAAAACGGTTTGAAATTTAATGCAACTGAATTTGCAACAAAACAAATAAATGGTATGTGTACGTTGTAACACATCGCAGTTTGTGGCACGAATCCGATTTGGGTCCTCTTTTTCCATCTTGCAAATTAGAAGCCTTTTATGCTAAAAGTATCTCGAGTCAAAATGAGTGTTGGTGCGAGTGTTAGATTTGTTCTCGACAAACTCTCCATTACCGGCGTCTGTCGTGTTGCGGTTAGACATTTCGGCAGTTTGAATTCAGAGTGGGGATAAAAAAATTTATCGAGTATCTCGGTCTGGGGTGTTGTATCCCTCTCAGCCCGGGTTGGCCCTGACAGGCAGGGTCACAAGCCCGCCTCCTAAAGGATCTAAACTGTGTCGGCGGGGGTATTAAAAAAAATCTCCTTCCCATATGGTAGTGATTTTCAGGAGTCGATAAGTGCAGTTTCAGTGGACATCAAAAGCATGAGAGAGAGAGAGAGAGAGAGAGAGAGAGAGAGAGAGAGTGAGAGAGAGAGAGGGGGAGAAGGGGGGAGGGAGAGAGGGGCAGAATAAAACCTTGCAAACTTCTACAGGACCAAATTCCAAACCCTCAGAGAGTCTATTCCAAGATGTGCTATTGGGCGCCAAGCCAAAATTCTAAAACAGATGTCTCTGTCCTGACAGGGCGGTGAACAACGATCTCCTGGACACCTATCAGCTCAAATCTCTAGACGCCATCATGGAGACAGATCTGGAAAAGTTGGCTTTGTTCAAGCGAGGGGACAAGATCCATATCACTCACGCCGACAACGACTTTCTGCCCAGACGTGTAGACAACACAGCCCTGCGTGATCCTTATGATATTGTCATCAGAGCTCTCGGGTTCAAATTTGATTCTTCAATTTTCAAGTGAGTCTTAAATTTTTTTGCCAGAAGCTCCAAAATGTTACGTTCATCTTCGACAGAATAAAGTGGGTGGAGACCCTTAAAATCCCCTCCCTTCCACCCCCACACAACTCAAATTTAACAGTCCTGATGGGTAGTCAGACCAAGGCCATACGTACAACATTTGACTAGAAGGCTAAGAAATGGTAGAAATCTACGACTTCACTGTTCCTAGTACACCTATCCATATACTCCATAATTCCTGACGTCATTGGCTCATTCAACCCTTTTTTCCTCCCTATACTTACTTCTCATTCGCCGCATTTCCCTTGACGAATAGACAGGACTATCCGGTACCATTAATTGATGCATTATCCAGACAAACAGACAATGGGGGATTGTGTGTGTGTGGGGGGGGGGGGGGTTACAAAAGTCATTCAAAACTAGAAACCCAATACCTGAATTGAGCAAACTGATCTGGAATCTTTTCCCAAAAGAAACCTGTCAGCGCATTAAAAAAATCATAAGAGATTTAGTGAGGCTATTTCCAAATTTAGAGACTGAAAATTATTATAATATGTTTCAAAGTGCATAACAACTAACCAAGGCGAATTTATGAAGACTAGGGGTCTCCAGTAACTGGGTGGTTAATGAGTTCAGGCCCACAGTGATGTCGAACATGTGTTGATGACATAGCATTCAGGTGGGTGGTTACTGGGGTGTGGCCTTGAGCAAGACACGATATCCCTTGCTCAAGAAGGGCGCTGTACAGGGGTGACCAGCAATGGTGTATGGATTGTCTATGTTTGTGATAGTGTGCATTATTCATATATTTAAGTATAATATATGTACACAGTACCAACGTTCGCGTTTAATCATGTACGCCAAAGTAAAAGAAACTTTTCCAAAGTGGATAAAGAAATAATATTGAAAATGCAAATAATTTCTGTAGCGCTCGTTCAGGTACAATTAAATTCCCTGCGCTTTACAACACCTTCGTCTAAACTAACACGATATACAAGTGCCTGAAAAGGAAATTTCTTGGGTTTGTCAAAATAAGAAAGTATCCCAAGAAAAGAGAGAGGGTGGTGAAATGACAACTCAATCAAAACATTCTTATGTCATAAGCATTGCCACCGGCAATAAAAACGCTTTTCTTGAACTTTCTTCTTGTTGTGATCTCTAAAATACCTAGCAAGACAGAAATCACAAGAGGCAGACTCAGGGCCTCTAAGTTTCCGACCATCTACCACAACTACGAGTCTGTGGATCATTCTGGAATGTTCTACGCCGGAACCGCTTCTCACTCCCTCGACTTCCGGAAATCGGCAGGGGGATTTATTCATGGATTTAGATACACTGGTGAGTTACTTGACGAAATAATATGGTCGATACGGGTATATGTCAAGTGGGCATTAAAAAAGGCGCAATGTGACTGAAATTGCACACACATACACACACACACACAG